>NC_056725.1:1394637898-1394872898 GCF_019279795.1 Protopterus annectens
CAGTGTAGCATGCAAATAAAAGTATTTAGTGATCCAGGAAGTGGTGCAGGTGTAGTGTAAACATGCAGAAATGTAAACCATAAAAAAAACGGTTTACATTTCTGCAAACATAAAATCAAAGCCATGACAACCTGCCAAACACATGTATTATATTGTTAATATATGCCAATGGCTAAATATATAGCCATTGGCATAAAAAAATGTACAAAATATAAAAAGAACATTTAATTTCATTTTTCGCACTATTGCAAAGTTTAAGCGCAGGGCAGCGGCACGCAAACTGGATTGCAAGAAAAATATAAAAATATAGAATAAAACTGCAGTGTAACACATATGATTGTCCCATAATAGTCAATGGCAGGCATGTTACACCACACCATGGTGCAAGGGTTGCTAAGGGGATGTGACAGTATTTTGCATTGTAGCTAGGAATTAGTAGGCAATGCCATGCAAATGAGGGGAGTAATAGTGAATCACAGATTCCCCGCTGGTGCAAGGATGCACCTCACAGCGTAGTGTTATAACACCGAGGTGTGCCCTTGAGATAAAGATGACATCAAGAGAGGGATGTGTCACCTTTGCTGTAAGCACATTGGAGCATTGCTAATCCAGTTTGCCCGTAGCTAAGCAAAGCTGCAGGATAGGGGTGTGTCGAACTGGCTATAGCTTTGCTTAGCTGGGAGTACACAAGGTAACCGAGTATGCATGTGAATGGAGATGAAAACATGCTTAAACCCAGTAAACGGGTTTGCGCGGTGCGCACCGGAGTTGAAACAGGAAGGATATAGGAAAGAAATAAGGAAATGCTGCAGCAGGGAAATTGGAGTACAAATGACTAATTAACACCTAGGAACCTACAGTGGGCCATTGACAACAGCTAACAAGGCTGCAAGCAGCTACCTGCAGAACAGGAAAGGGGAGGGGCTGTACTGCAAAGAAAACAGTAAAGTGTCACAGCAGAACAAAGCGGAGTTGCAGTATATCAGCTACAAGACACATTTTGCAACACATGACTGGGTAGGGAAAGTACAAAACAAGAAAGACGGCAGGTGGATGCATGCCTGATAATGGGATGGGGATCTAGGTTTAAAAGTGAATTAATGGGCAACAGATTAATCAAGGCAGGCAAGCATAACTCCACACTAAAGGCCCCACACTTGCAGTACTCACTGTAAAACCCATATTTAAGATACCCTGCAGCTGGAATTGCTGATACACACCTAATGACATCAGCAGCATCCATAGTAAAATAGTATAAAGTGTGAAAGCACCTCACACACACTTGTGTATTCCCATACAATGTGCACCATTGGTGTATACAGACGGGGAACTTTTATTATGTACATGTTAGGGGCTGCCATAGCTTTGATCCACCAGCATGTGTTGGAGACTGAAGGTGGTGTGGAGGATGATGCACACAACCACCTCAGGCATCAGAGGAGGAGAAGAGTGTTCATCCCCAGGATAACCTACCAGGGGCTACATGATCTGGAGATAGTAGAGTTTTACAGGGTGGACAGGGACACCCTACAGCAACTTGTGGAGCTGTGCCAGCCATGCCTCAGAGCCAGAACAAATAGAGGGGAACCCATCCTAGTGGATACAAAGGTATGTGTAAGCCTAAGAATACTAGCTACAGGTACCTTTCAAAGGCCAACTGGGGATATCATGGGGATCTCACAGGCATCAGCATACAGGGCACTTCACCAGTTCTTGGGTGCCATGTTACCACATGCCAGTGAGCACATATACTTCCCCCAAATGCAGGAGGAGTTAGCCAGCAATATGCGTCTCTTCCACCATGTGGCAGAATACCCGGAGGTACTGGGTGCAATAAACTGCATGCACATACACATCAAGTCACCACCCGGTGAGCAGGGTAGGCGCTACATAAACCACAAGGGATACCCCTCCATCAACTGCCAGGTCATGTGCAATGCCCAGGGCATTATCATGGATGTGTTTGCTGGCAGCCCTGGAAGCTATCACAACTCCCACATCTGGCATGCTTCACAGTTGTATCAGGTATTTGCCAGGGGGGACATCCCATATGGCCACCTGGTGGGAATGCTGGCTATGCACTGGAACCATGGATGATGACTCCCATCAAAAATGCATGCTCACTCATGCAGGAATGCCATAATGAGGCACATACACAAACCAGAATCATCATAGAGCATGTGTTTGGGATGCTTAAATCACGGTTCCGTTGCTTGGACATATCTGGTGGAGCATTGCCGTACTCTCCAGGCACGTGTGCCCACATCTTCATAGTATATGCCATGCTGCACAATATGACCTGTGGAAACAGCTGCAGCAGGGACAGAATAGTGAAGGCCCTCACAGCCCACTACCATTGCCAAGGGCCCCACAGGCACAGAGGTACTCAGACCACGAACACCCTAAGCCAGCCCCAGTAGGCAGACGGAGACGTGCCCAGTATGCTCATGCCTTGGCAAGGAGGAAACATATAGCACACACACTGACAGTGTAGGCACCTAGGGACTGACACATTTCTCCACCTGCACACACAGTAAAAATGGATGGCACACACACAAGACTACCTGTAAATTGTCATGTATAGGCAGTCTACTGCATGCATCCAACACTGGCAGCCCTCAACTATTGCACACACAACAGTTATTAGCACAAGGTAAGTCATCACCTGAACAGTAAATTAAGCTATCAGCATGTGCTGATACTGTATGTATAGGTTCAAAGATAGGTACTTGGCTAACTGCCTGAGGGCATTCATAAGCCTAGCCAAAATGTGTCAGCTTTTGCCACCCCATTGATTCATTAACTGTCCCTCTGTGGAGCAGAGCCAATGGTGGGATCCCTGGGGTGTATCTACTGTTCCCCATCCACTCTTCAAGGTTTCTCTTGAAAAGTGTTAGTGAGGGGCTCTGTATAATGTAATTAGGGATGTTGTTCCAAAGTATGGAGAGTTTCTGTGACAGGAATCCGACCCTCCAGCATCTTCCAGTTATTGCTGTGGCAAGGTTCAGCTCACTACATTATGTGGCTCACTGTGACATGGATTCCCATAGGTGGAGCATATCCATTAAACCTGAGTTCAAAATGGCTTTGCTGGCCAGCAGAGATCATCTCCAAGTAAACGAGATGCCACTGAGTAACGTAGGAGTTTATTCAGTCTGGCTGCATAGGACATATGTTTGAAGCCAGTAATCCTCTTGGCGAGGTACATTCGTGGACCTTCCAGCTGTTGGATGTGTCTTCTTAGGTACATCCCAAATGGGTTACTATAGTCTATGATGGGACTGATGAGTGATGAGTAAAGGGGCACTATAACCTCAGTATGTCCAGATGCGGACCATTTAGTAATCAGATGGCCTACATAGAAGGATGTCCTAACTACTTTGGAGATATGATTGTCAAAGGAGAGATCACTATCTACCTTAGTCCCCAGATACCCTATTACCTTGTCTGTATTAAAGTGGCTGCCACTTATGTGTTAATATGTGGATGGTTAATATTCCACAATGGAATGACCATGCAGTTTGTGGCACTTAGCTGGAGGCCATGACTTTGACACCCTGTGTTGGTCTCTGTGAGGCCCCTTGAAGGATGTCTGTGTCAGCTGGACTGTCAAGTATGGCTCCCAGTTTGCAGTCATTGCCAAACATGGTCTGCCATAGTCCACCTGTGTTTGCCTGTACCTCTGAGAATTATATACCAAACAGCAGGGGTCCCAGGACTGAGTCATATGGGACACCAGTCATGACTGGTTAAGAGTTGGACCTGGAGACCACTAGTCATACCATGTGGGTTCTGTGTGTAACCCCGTTGTCAACCCATCCTGTGATGTATGGGTGTATGTACAGGCTGGTGAGTTTATCAATAATACCTGAGTGGGAAGTGGTGTCAAAAGCCTTGGTGTGGTCCATGTAGTATGTGTGAACCACCTCTCCCCTCATCTAATGTCTTGGTGACTGTCTGTAAGACGTCAAACAGGTTCAGTAGGCATGAACTGCACTCAACCAAGCTGACCTGGGTTGGGTCAAGTGTTCGGAGGTTACCAATGTCTTTGTTAATGAGTGCCATGAGGATGCGCTCCATAGCTTTGCACACCAGGCTAGTCAGGCTTATGGGGTGGTAGTTACCATGGTCAGTTGTGTTTCCACCTTGGTGGAGTGGAATAACCATTGCCACGTGCCATTGTATGGGTATATAACCTGTGGAGAGGCTGAGGTTGAAAAGCTTAATTAGGTGGTGGGTCAGTTTGTCTTGTAGTGTTTGCAAGATGCTGTCTGGGACACCATCTGCCTCCATTGATGCTGTGTATTGCTGTTAGAGAGGGCCATTTCCACCTGTGTGTCTCTGATGTCTGGGATACTGTACTTTTCGGGTATTGTTGTGGGCTCTTTAGGGGGTGAAGTTTGCACTGAATGTATCTGCAAGGATGTTGGCAATATCAGTAGGGTCAGTATATTTTGTGCTATATTGCACCGGCACAGTGCAAATCTGTGTGTTACCACTTAGATCCTTGACATTGCCAAATAAGGCTTTGTGGTTATCTTTCTAATCCTTGCCTATTTTCCTGTGGATGTTAGCCTTGGATGATTTCATGAGGGACCTACATTCCTTACTAATACTGGTCACTGATGTCTGCCCTTCTTGGGATTTGCTATTTTTCTGGACTACTGTCCTACTTCTGTTATATAGCCTGTTTATTGCAGGGGTCCACCAGACTGGTGTCTTTGTCTAGGAGGAGTGAGTCTTGGTTTACCAGTTCATAGGTTCATAGGTTCATAGGTTCATACTAGGCTATCTGCCCTAGGGCATTTATAAGCCTAGCCAGAATGTGTTTGGCTTTCGCCACCCATTTTAAATTTATTTTGCTATGCCCTTTTTTGAGGTTAGTATACTGTGCCTCTGTCTAACAGTGACACAGAAGTGATACCTGGGGTAAACCTACGATCTCCCATCCACTCATCAAGATTCCTCTTGAAGAGAGTCAATGAGGGACTCTGCCTAACCTGGACTGGGATTTTATTCCAGAGTGAAGGGAGCCTCTGGGTTATGAATCTGTCCCTCCAGCATGTCCTATTTATTTCAGTGCTGAGGTTCAAGTCTCTCGAGCGTGTAGCTCGATGGGATTTGGATTTTCTGAGGTGCAGCATGTCCATTAATTCCGGGTTGGACATGGCTTTATACGTCAGGCACAGATCGCCTCTAAACAGGCGGTATGCCACTGAGTAGAGCTGGAGTTTCTTTAACCGGGCAGCATATGGCATCTGTTTGAGCCCTTTGATCCTCTTGGTGAGGTACTTTTGGGGTCTTTCCAGTTGCTGCAGGTGTCTGGTAAGGTACATCCCAAAAGGGGCATTGTACTCAATTATGGGTCTGATGAGGGATGAGTAAAGAGGCACGATGACGTCCCCTGATCTAGATGTGAATCCCTTCATGATTAGGTGGGCTATATAAAATGTTTTTCTAACCACTTTGGCCACGTGGTTGTCAAATGAGAGATTGCTATCAACTTGGGTCCCCAGGTCCCTAATTACTTCTTCTGTACTTAATGGATTACCACCTATGTGGTAATTTGTGGCACTTTGTTTTTGCCAAAGGGATGACTATACACTTTTGGCATTTAGCTTGAGGCCATGGCTCTGGCACCAGTTGTCTGTTTCTATGAGGCCCTTTTGGAGGATGCTTGTGTCGACTGGAGAGTCGATTATGGCGCCCAGTTTGCAGTCATCTGCGAACTTGGTCAGCCACAGTCCTTCCGTGTTGGCCTGTACCTCCGAGAAATATATACCGAACAAGAGAGGTCCCAGGACTGAGCCTTGTGGGACACCACTTGTAACTGGTTTGGAGTCTGACATGGCTCCAGCAATTCTAACCATGTGGGTTCTGTCCTTGAGCCAGTTTGCAATCCATCTAGTGACATAGGGGTTTATATTTAAGCTGGTGAGCTTATCTATAATGCCCGAGTGGGGTATTGTATCGAAGGATTTTGCGAGGTCCAGGTAGGCTGTGTGGACCACCTTCCCCTCGTCAATGGCCTTGGTGACTGTTTCAAAGAAATCAACCAGGTTTAAGAGGCAGGATCTGCCCTTAACAAAGCCGAACTGGGTAGGATCCAGTGTTTGTAGGTCCCCAATATCTTTATTTATGAGGTCCATGATGATCCTTTCCATAGCTTTGCAGACCAAGCTAGTCAGGCTTATGGGGCGATAGTTTCCAGGATCCGTTGAGGCACCACCTTTATGGAGAGGGACCACTGTTGCTGCACGCCACTCTTTGGGCACATATCCTGTAGTAAGGCTGAGATTGAACAGTAGTTTTATGTTTGGGTTTAGCTCTTCTTGGAGTTCATGTAGGACACAGCCCGGGACACCATCTGGTCCCATTGATGCTGTGTTTTTGCTTTGGAGAGGCGGCTCTTACCTGAGCATCTGAGATGTCAGGGGCAGCACTCTGCTGGGATAGATATTTGCCCTTTGGTGGGAGGGGAGTTTGCGCTGAACTTGTCAGCTAGGATGTTGGCAATGTCTGTGGGTTCGTGTATTTTTGTCATTTTGGACTAATTCTGAGCATATCTGGGAATTACCACCCAGGTTCCTAACATAACTAAAGAAAGCCTTGTGATTATCCTTAGTGTCCTGTGCAATTTTTCTCTCGAAGCTGGCCTTAGACAATTTTATGTGTGCACATAGTTTTTTGCTAATACTGATCAGTGATGCCTTCCCTTTTTGGGATTTTGCTCTATCATTTAGTAGCTTCCTCCTTCTATTGTATAGTTTGTTTATGGCTGGGGTCCACCAGACAGGATGTCTGCCTTTGGAGGATTGGGTCTTGGTTTTATTTGGGATCGCATGATCCATGCATTCCTGAAGGTGTTCATAGAATGCGTTTATAAAGGATTCTGCAGTCTGGGACGTATTTTCCACAGGCCCGGGGGCTTTGAAGGATTCCACCTCAGTTTTGAGGAGTGTGAAATTTGCTTTAGAGAAGTTTTTCACTGTGGTTTTCTGGGCAGGGGGTGGGGTCGGGATGTGAATATCCAGTGAGATTAGTTTATGGTCTGATCTTACCAGTGAGGGATACACTTCTGGTCTGGAGCATAGAGTCCCCATGTTGGTGATGATCAGGTCCAGTATGTTTTCCCCTCTTGTGGGAGTGGTAACAAGTTGTTCCATAGCATTTGAGTTTATAAATTCTAGGAACCTTTGGGCTAGGGTGTTGGAGCTAGAGTAATGCTCCCAGTCTATGTTTGGGTAGTTGAAGTCGCCCAATATAATGGTGTTTGGAAAGACCTTCATATTTTCCAGTGTTTTCAGGAAGGCTGAGTGGGGTTCCTGGGTTTGGGAGGGAGGTCTGTAGCAGGCTATAAACTGGAAGGCAGTTTTACTCACTGTTAGTTGCACATGGATAGTCTCTGATGCTTCGTGCTTTGCCACCAACCTGGAGGTGTGGGTATCTTTGATGAATATCGATACTCCCCCTCCTTTTGTGGTTCGGTCCAAGTTTTGGGGCCGAAAAGCATGGTATGAGGTATAACCTGGTAGTGCTGGGGTGCTCTCGGGAGCCCTAAACCAGGTTTCTGTTACTGCACAGATATCGATGTTCTCCATGCTAAGGAGAGTTTCGAAAAGTGCATCTTGAGGTTTAGACTTCTGGCATTGAGTAGCATTACTCTTAGTTTCTTATCCCTTGTGATACCTATGGAGGTGGGTTTGTCTTTTGAGCCTTGCCTAAAAAGGCACTATGGGGTAGCAAGAGCCTTTGCCAATATCCAAAGCCCAGGGTGACAGGTGCAAGCCATCCCTAGCGAAGCATCGTGGCTTGTCGAGCATATCATCCCAAGCTGACAGGCATTGGATCCCCTTTGAATGACACCAGTACTTAAGCCAATTGTTGAAATTGATCATCTTGTCTTCATATTGTGGCATCATTCTTGGTGAGGGTAAGATGCTACTCAAGGTCAGGGTCATACCGGCCTGGGCTACATGCTCAGAGAGCTCCTTTATGTCTCTTTTCATGTAATCCAGGGAGGTACGTCTCAGGTCATTCACACCAGCAGGGACAATGACGGAGTCATATTTGTACTTGCCTGGGAGTGACCTGGGTGCTTGTGTTATGTGGGGGATCCTAGCGCCGACAGGCTGCTCACCGTGACCCTCTCCTTGTTCAGCCTGGTGAGCAGGACGTCAGCGTGCCTGACGATAGAGTCACCTATTACAAGTGTATCAGGTGTGTTGTTTAGTCTTAAGGGCTGTGACTGTTTGGCACACTGGCTTTGTGAGATATGTGTTGCACGTGTTTTGTTTTGGGGTAGCGGCTGCTTGGGTGTCTGCTTTGGAGGTCTCTGCTGCTTCAGCAGATCTTTATTTAGGGCCTCCAGTATGTTTTTGTGTGATTATGTGTTTGGTTTGCTGTCGTGGTAGGTCTATGTGAGACTGGAATTGTAGTGAGTGTGGTTTCCTTCTCCTCCTGACTGGTTATGCCAGTACTGAGTTGAGAGAGCTTAGCCTCCAGTTTGGCTATATGGTTGCATCTCTCACATGTGTTGGAATTTGTTGGGAGGAGGAGAGGGTTGTCTGTGTACATGAGGCAGTTGTAACATTGCCTCAAGATTCCCAGATTCACCAGCTGGACCAGAGAGGAGATTGACAACTGACCTTTGGACATGATAGAATAATATTGGGAATTCCTTAATAATTGAAAGCCAGGGCCAGTGGGGAGTGAGGGTGTAGTGCTTTTAATTTGTAGTGCTGACTTATATAATTGCTTTAGTGAGCAAGTGCCAGGTAACTTAAGTGCAATGTGTTACAGGTAACTTAAATGCAAAAACGACAAACAGTAACTTTCTTTCAAGTGAAACAAGGAAATAAGTACAGTAAGCAATGCAGATATCACTAGTGATCCACAGAAGCTGAGAAGCGCGTATTAGGTGGAATTAGCGTTCCAGGAAATAACAAGCAAACAAACAACAAGCATATAAACAAAGCTAGATTCAGCAGGCCTGGATCTAGTCTATGCTACAGCAAACAAGGTGTACCAATTTCAGTAAGATACAGTTCAAATATTCAGGCACTATAAACCTTTAACCAGAAATTCCCAGCTCAGAAGGGCAGAGTCCAGCCTCTTCTCCCACAAGAGTGCAGACCACAAACCTTCTTAATGTAAAATAACTGGCCTGAAGCCCAAGTGCTTAAACCAGAACTAATACACTTTAGGAATAACAGACACTGGGCTCTCAATCAGCAGTTCCCAACTTAGAAGGATGAAAGCTACCTGTCCTGCCACCACAGTGCATGCCACAAACCTTCCTAATGTAAAACAACTGGTCTGAAGCCCAAGTGCTTAATCCAAAAGACTTAGAATGATAGCTACACTTTAATCAAGTTACTACCAAGCAGTAATAAATACAATTGAATACTTTAGAGAAAGCCTGGATTAGTGCTCAAGTTACACAAACAAAGCTAGATCCAGCAGGCCCGAATCCAGTCTATGCCACAGCAAACAAGGCGCACCAACTTCAGTAAGAAGCAGTTCAGATATGCATGCACTATAAGCCTTCAACCAGAAATTCCCAGCTCAGAAGGGCAGAGTCCAGCCTCTCCTCCCACAAGAGTGCAGACCACGAACCCTCTTAATGTAAAATAACTGGCCTGAAAGCCCAAGTGCTTAAACCAGAATTAATACACTTTTAGAATAACAGACACTGAGCCCTCAATCAGCAGTTCCCAACCTAGAAAGATGTAAGCTACCTGTTCTGCCACTACAGTGCAGACCACAAACCCTCTCAGTGCAAAACAACTGGTCCGAAGCCCAAGTGTTTAAACCAAAAGGCTTAGAATGAGTTACACCAAGCAGTAATGAATACAATTGAGTACTTTTAAGATGATGCAAAAGGAAAAAAAGTAGGTAGAAACACAAGTACAGTAAAAGCAGATGAATTTTTTTTTTTTTTTTTTCTGAACAAGTGCTGAGATCAAAGAAACAGATTTGAGTGCTGAAACTAGAAAACTGGCTAGTTATAAGAAAAAAAACTAAGCTAGAAGGCTTCCCTCCAACACAGAAGGGCTTGGGGGCTCAGAAGCCTACAAATAGTCTATACCACTTAACAGGAAAGGCAGGAAACAAGCTTAATTTTTTTTTTTTCTGTTTCCCAGATGCTCTCTTTGTACACAGTAGGAGTGCCTGAAATCAGAATATGATCTCACTGCACTCAGTTGAGTGAGCAAATGAGATGGGCCCAGAAGGAGTATCCAAACACAAATTTACAAGAGGGGCGGGCAGTTGCAAGGCCACTAAGATTAACACCAAAACAAAAACAGGGAGGGTGGATGGGACTAACTGAAGAGCAGAGTGAAAACTTCCAATTCAGTTAATATTCCTTCCACACAGTTAAAATCAATTTAAATACTGTATTTGTTTGAAAAAAAAGAGCAGATAAAGGTACTTAAATTCTCTTATACGTCCAGTTGAATATAGCAAGTTCTTAGCCTGCCAAAGCTGAGGGTTTAAGCAGAAAATATTTCACACTGTACCACTTAAATAGGCAAGGACAGGAAATCAAAGAATGTGACTACCCCCACACCTGTAATTACTAGCAAATAACAAAATTCAGCAAACACTGACTAACTTCCAGTTCAGCTAATATTCCTTCCACACAGTTAAAATCAATTTAAATACTGTATTTTTAAAAAAAAAAGAGCAGATAAAGGTACTTAAATTCTCTTATACGTCCAGTTGAATATAGCAAGTTCTTAGCCTGCCAAAGCTGAGGTGATGGCATGATCCATACATCCTTGTAGGTGCTTATAGATTGCATTTGTAAATCTCTCTGTATCTTGAGCAGTGTTTTTCCTTAGCATGGGGGCTGTGAAACCCCCCACCCCTGTCTCTAGTAGTGTGAATTTAGCTGTAGGAAAGGTATACACTGTGGTTTCCATGGGTGGGAGAGATGGTTGGGTTAGGAAACAGTGAATAGTTCATGGGCAGATCTAACCAGTGACCGGTTTACCTCCACTGTGGTGCACCTGTCGCCCATGTTGGTCATTACCACTTCTAATATGTAATTCTAGAGTAACTTCTGGAATAGACCACCCATACATGTCAAGCAGAGCACCTCTTTGGCCCACTTCAAAAGGAACCTTGATGACTGGATGGGAGAAAGGAAATTCACCCCGGGGATCACGTCAGTCGCCCTGCTAGACAGGGGTCCAGGGAAGTAAATAGTGTGGGAAGAAATAGCCAGGGAATTGTTATGGCTAGGCTTGTTTAGGCCCTAGGGCCAATAGCCTAGTACCAACCTATGAACCTAGTATGTTTCCACCCCTCATTAGGGAGTTTGCCATCTGATACAGGGCATATGAGGTGATAAATTCCAGGAAGTGATGGGCCTGGAAGTGAGTACTTGAGTAAGTTTCCCAGTTAATGGTAGGGTAGTTGACACTGACCAATACCAGGGTGTGCCGTAGGACTGTCATGTTTTCCACTGTCTCCAGGAAGGTGGAGTGGTGGTCCTGGGTCATGGAGGGTGATCTGTAGCAGGCCACAGTTTGCATTGCAGTTGTGGCTGATGTTAGCTGCACATGGATGATCTCAGAGGTATCATGCTGCCCCACTAACCTGGAGGTGTTGGTATCCCTGATGAATATGGATACACCCCCTCCATGTCTGTCAGACCATGTTCTGTGTCCAAAATGTGTGGTATGAGTTGTAGTCTGGTAGTGCCGGTGTGCTCTCAGGAGCCTTAAAACAGGTCTCAGTTACTGCACAGATGATGACGTTGTCCATACTGAGGTGAGTGTGTGCATGTTGAGATCACAACCCCTAGTGTTGAGTAGCATAACCCTCATTGATTCTGTTATTGTGCTTTTTACAGAGGTGGGATTCACCTTTGAGACTTTCCTAAAAAAGCCACTATGGGGGCACAAATAGCCTTGGCCAGTATTCCAAATCCTAAGGCTGACACATAAGCCAGTATGGTAGTGTTGCATGCATGTTTCCCATCTGTGCTTGTTTTTCATCTTTCCTGTAGGTAACCTACTGGTAAGCAATAGAAAGCCTTAAGCTTATACAAGTCTTCTAGCTTCCAAGATAGGCTTTTGGAGTGATTAAGTATCAGTGTTCTGTATGTTCTTGCTGTACTTAACTGTTTGCCGACTACATGGTGCTATTTAACTGTATATTGTGATCTAAAAGCTCTGTTTATTCACATATGACTGTGATGGCCTGCACTTTAGAGGTTCACAGATAGGTAGTAGGCTATCTGCCCAAAGGCAATTAGAAGCATAGCTACAGTGTGCTGGCTTTCTCTGCACCATTGATGAAGTAATTGAGCCTCTGTCAAGCATAGCCAATGAAGTGATTCCAGGCAGAGTTGCCGGAAGCTGTTGAAGACTGAGTCTGTGGAGGGTGATAGGGGCAATTAGTGATCTAAAGAGGGCATGTTAACGTGAAAAATCAACACTATTCAATTTCCCTAACAGGTCTTGCAGCTATAAAACTGGAGGGGCTTCCCTACCCCCTGGCTGTATGGTTCTGGGACACATGATCCTAGGGGTGTATATTCTGTTACCCATTCACACATCAAGGTTTCCCTTGAAGTGTGTCAGTGAGGGGCTATGCCTAATGTAGTTAGGAATGCAATTTATAGTCTCTCATTTAATTTGTTTTATGTTTTTATTTCAAGAGTAAGTGAAGCTCAGTGGGTTTGGGTGCCTCCGCCCTTTGCTTAGCCTAGCTTACACATAGAAATCGTCTAAATAGGAAATAGGCAGAAGCAATGTTTATGTCAATAGTGTAATGGTTACAATATTTGCATAGTATCTGTGCATTCAAGGTTCAAATCCCAATAAAGTCAGGGATGTTTATCATGTTAAAAAGTATACCCTAACCACAGCTTGCATATATAGGTAGTATTCATCAGTATAATAAACATTTGAAATACCCATATAAACCCAAGTGTGCTGGAGATAAAAGTCAACAGAGAATGTAATGTTATGTAAGCACATAGTGAGATGTAACTTCACTGAAATATATATATCCTGAGTAATTAGCAGATGTGGCCATGTTTGCACGCACAGGTTATACGTTTTAAAGTTTGTTTAACTGTTTAACTGCTGCTTTAATGTCACACAAACACTTTTAAACATGCTTACAACTGCTTAAATGTGCCTTATTCTAGAGTAAAAAAACATTTTTAAAGCATCGCAGGTGTTGATCCCTGGACCATGCACACTATAGTCATGGGATTTACCACTAAGCCATCTGAGCTGTACACATGTTTCATGGTCTTTAGACTACACCTTATACTATAGGCATTCCACAGTACTGACCACAAATGGGACAGTCACTTTGTGTACATATGTACAGTACATTGTAATCTACTGTAGTTTGTGAATCAACATATACAAGTCTACATATGTATAACTGTTACAAATTAATACTAAATATATATATATATATATATATATATATATATATATATATATATATGTATGTCAGTGATATCTGCACACACACACACACACACACACACACACACACATATATATATATATATATATATATATATATATATATATATATATATATATATATATATACAGTTATATCTATAGCCATATATATAAACATCTGTGAACACACTGCATGACACAAAAGCAATCCAAAGGAATTGAAGTGTACACAAAACACATGCAGCTCTGGTATTATAACTATTAATATTAACCTAATTCACCATAGAAGGGATGATTGTTGTGTATGTGGAGATTGTGGTGGGGGGAGGAATGATGGGTAATGAAATCATGCATCAAGGTGAGCCTGGGTTGGATGTTCAATAAGTGAACTGGAGGGGTATACATGGAGTATGGGGACAATATAAAAAGGACACAAAACAAGAACCATTCTCATCCATAATATACCCTGTCATGTCACTTTGCAACACCTAATTCCACAAACATATGAACATTAACATTTATAGGTTCATAGGTTCATAGGTTCATACTAGGCTATCTGCCCGAGGGCATTTACAAGCCTAGCCCATAGTTTTGTGGCTTACGCCACCCCTTTAGTATGGGGAACTATACCCATTATTTTGCTGTGCCTCTGTTGAGCAGTGACACTGAGGTAATCCCTGGGGTATATCTGCGATCTCCCATCCATTGGTCAAGATTTCTCTTGAACAAGGCCAGCGAGGTGCTCTGCCTCACATATACGGATTTTATTCCACAGCATAGGAGTCTTTGGGTGATGAATCTATCCTCCAGCACGTCCTATTAATAGCCGTGTCGAGGTTTAAGTCTCCGCCTTGTGGCTCTGACGGATCTAGATTTTTGAGGTGAAGCATATTCATCAAATCTGGGTTTGACATGGCCTTGTATGTTAGGCAAAGGTCACCTCTGAGCAAGCGGTGTTTACTGAATAGAGCTGGAGTTCTTTCAGTCGGGCAGCATAGGACAGATGTTTGAGACCCTTTATCCTTTTGGTGAGGAACTTTGTGGCCTCTCCAGCTGCTGCAAGTGTCCAGTCAGATACATTCCGAATGCGGCATTGTACTCAATCCTTGGTCTGATGAGTGCTGCGTATAGGGACACTATGACCTCCCTTGATCTAGATGAGAATCCCTTCATGATAAGGTGGGCAATGTAGAAGGTCTTCCTAACTACTTTAGCTACATGGGTGTCGAATGACAGACTACTATCAACCTGGGTCCCCAGGTCCCTGATAACTTCTTCTGTACTCAGTGGATTGCCACCTATTTGGTAGCTAGGGGTAACCTTGTTTTTCCCGAAGGGTATGACTATGCATTTTTGGCATTTAACTTTAGGCCATGGCTCTGGCACCAGTTATCCGTTCTGTGAGACCCTTCTGAAGGATATCTGTGTCAGATGTGTTTTCTACTATGGCGCCCAGTTTGCAGTCATCTGCAAACTTTGTCAGCCATAACCCTCCTGTGTTTGCTTGTACTCGGAAAAGTAGATGCCAAACAAGAGTGGGCCCAGGACTGAGCCCTGTGGTACACCACTTGTGACAGGCTTTGAGTCTGACATGGCGCCAGCAACTCTGACCCTGTGGGTTCTGTCACTCAGCCAGTTTGCAACCCATCTTGTGATGTATGGGTTAACATTTAAGCTGATGAGTTTTTCAATGATACCCGAGTGGGGTATTGTATCAAAGGCCTTCGCCAGATCAAGGTAGGCTGTATGGACTGCCTTTCCTCATCAATGGCTTTGGTGACTGTTTCGAAAAAGTCATCCAAGTTTAGAAGGCATGATCTGCCTTTGACAAAGCCAAACTGGGATGGATCCAAAGTCTGCAAATTCCCTATGTCTTTATTTATGAGGTCCATTATGATCCTCTCCATGGCTTTGCAGATAAGACTTGTCAAGCTAATGGGCCGGTAATTTCCAGGGTCGGTGGAGGCACCGCCTTTGTGAAGTGGGACCACAGTTGCAGTGCACCACTCCTGGCAGTATCCAGAGGTAAGACTATGATTAAACAGCTGTCCTAGCTGTGGGTTTAATTCCTCGTTGAGTTCGTGGAGCACACAGCCGGGGACACCATCAGGTCCCATTATCATACATATGTACACCAACTGACTGTCAGATTTGTTTTCAGTAGTGAGGAATGCCTGTAGTAAAATGCATATTCTAAACACCATGACATTTATACATATCTCAGATGCCTTAGTGGTAAACTCTGTGACTGTGGTGTTCATGGTCCCGGGTTCAAGGGCTGTTAATTTACTTAGAGGGCCAGAATAAGGGCTGTTGGATGCAGGTGGATTAAAGCACTTTTAAGCAGTTGTAAGCAGGTTTGCATGATGGTAAGCGGCGCTTAAACACAGTTAAATGGATAAGTGCTTCACGGGTTTAACCTTTGCTTTAACGTTGCGCAGTCCATGGGCAAACCTGCTTACAACCGCTTAAATGTGCGTTATTCACACTTTCCCTTCCAGTGCCTACTCTGAGAGGTAAAATAATAACCCCTTTCAGGATTAGACCCCACAGCCATGTACACCATTTACAGAGTAACCTTCCACTAGGCTACTTGAGATGTACCTATTCCAGTTGTGTATTCAGACAGATTAAAACACAAAAGGGAGGATTGTGTAGAAATAGGACAAACCGCCATGTACCCAATGAAAGGTGTATGCTATATATATGTATATATATATATATATATATATATATATATATATATATATATATATATATATATATATATACACATACAGAGAGAGAGAGATACATAGATACATGTCGATATATATATATATATATATATATATATATGTGTAGATATATAGATAGGTTAAAAACATCTACACATCTATATAGGCACAGATAAACGTATGCAATAATATATATATATATATATATATATATATCTATATCTATATCTATATACATATACATATATATATATATATATATATATATATATATATATATATATATATATATATATATATACATATACATATATACATATATGTATATATATATATATATATATATATATCTATATATATATATATATATATATATATATATATATATATATATATACATAAACATACATACATACATGTGTGTATACATCATCTGAAGTGCCCATATCTGAGTATAACATGGACCATAGCAATCACACATTCTGCCCCCCCCCCCCCACATTATGAACATAACATAGGAAGAGTATATGCCAATACACTATTAAAATATATATTCTATGGACAATGTCACCAACACAACTACAATGACTGCAAATATCCATGACAGAAATACACAGACAGCTTTCATTTAGCAAAACTTTATTACATTCTGATGTATTGCCAAAAGGATTCAAGGACTAACAGTACCTGCATGCTATACAGGAAGCATTTAACAGTGCCTTAATGAATCAGCCTGCAATTACCATAGTATTAGTCCACTGAGGGATAGGTGTTCACATAGGGAAAGAACCCCCACACACATATAGAAGATGTATAAAAGTGGTTCCTACACACCTGCATCTGCTATGTACACCCACCAACATCTCTCCCTCACTCAAACTAATTACAACAATACATACTGTCATACCATAACCATTTATTCACCCACTGTACAACATCTGCTGAAACCTTAACATACCTGGACACAGACACACTAACATGGCCCTATGTGAAATAGTTTCTGTTATACAATGGAACAGCTGCTGATGTTACAGGGTTTGTTTGAACTATTCCCGTTTCAGAGGGTTGAAAAGTAATTACACCAGGAAGTGTTACCGAGTACTGATTATCAGCAGAGTATGATACACATTAACACCAAACTAAAGATGTCTGGTAAGCACACTGTAAACCCCCTAACATTATATGCATAGCCATGCAGCCTTGAGCTGGTCAAACATCCTGGCCAGACTGAAACATATGCAGAAGTATTAGGTACAGACAAACCCTGCACAAGTAGCAATGTTCAGAAATATAACAGCAGTGCTCACATTTAGACCAAATCCTCTAAGCATTACACACAATATATTAATGTTTGTCTCCATACTGCTGTTGCAATAGATTTCAAACAACACTTCCAGGCTGTCTTCCTCACAAGTAAGGCAAAGGGACAACGCCCAAGTGGAGTACTTAATTATACTCAACTGTTTCCATGGTATTGGCTAAGGCAGTAGCTGCACAGCTGATGTGCATTTAATTAACTCCTTAGGAACACCAATTGGTTATCAGGATAGCACATATTACTGATCTCTAACTATAAAAGGATGCCTTGTCACACATTCAAACCATCTGTATCTACCTGTAGAACAGTACAAAATACTGAAACACAAACCGAAAATGAGTAATATACCAGTCAATAACCCCTCCAATTACTAAGGAGGTATGTATAACATGTAGTATGTCTGTGTATGTAGTACCTGTTCTGTAAGAATTACAGTGTAATCAATGCATATAGTGGAAATAGCTATCTTGTAGCGATGTATTGTTAGCAGTAGTAATGCTTGTAGTATTCTATGTGTGTACTGCTGTAGGTCACAAGGCAAACTCCTCATACACCACAAGGGATGGTATATATGGGCTTGGAACTCACCAATTCTCTTCTAGCTACTGTCAGTGTCAGGGTTGGTCCAACAAATATGTGCTATATCAGTGGATAGTATATGTTGATATACTGTAACAGTAGACATATGTATGAGTGTATAAGTAAGATGAACATGTCAAAGGTGGGCTTACTGTGCAAATATGGTTTGCATTGTGGGAAATTGTACCAATAACTGTGGAATGTACAGCATTTTAGGTATATCTGTATTCCATTTTACATAGCATTTCTGTTATGTTATGCAAACATTAGTTATGTCTATTGGCAATTACAATACTCAATAACAAGATATATATGACTTGTATTCATCTGACAGTTTAGCAGCATGATAGCAAAGATAATTGGAAGAGCTAGGTAACTATCCATGCACAAAACACATGTAATATCCACCTCTCTAGTATCATTTGCAAGCAATAACAGCTGTGCATGTGTACATGTTATGCAAATGTGTAGTGACCCTTGTTACAGGGCTGGGCCAAATGGCTATGTGCACACCTACATAGAGTGGATATTGAGAGAAGAGACACACTGGTTGAACTTTCAGGTTATTGCCAACCTAACAGCCACTTGCAAATACTGTATGTAAGGTAGTGCACAGTACTGGTAATGAAACAGGTTGCATATCATCTTTAACTCCAGTGTAACATCTGCAGTAGGAGTGTAAGATGTAGGAGACAACTGCCCATGTGTAATAGCTGCTTCATATGTGATGGCTTACACTATCTGATTATATCCTGATCATGTTGATAGTGGCAGCAGAGTCTATTGATACATGACTCTGTTTAGGGAGTGGGTGTCTGTGCCCAACAGAGCTCATGGTTCTGGTGGATATGTGAGTATATACCCAGAAAAGGAAACAGACCTGTAGACACTTGCATCATCTGTAATCAACTATCAGGATGTGATGTGCTCCTCAGAGGAGGATTGCTGCTATAGGTAGCTACTATGTTTTTGTAATAGCCAGTGTTGTCACGTCCATAACACAAGTAATTACTTGTGAGCATCACCATCTAAAACATCTTCATAAGCAATAAGTAAACTAAATACAGTACTTGGTACTTGTAGTACTGAATGCTCATACAGGCATGTCCACTAGTCAGCTACTGGTGTTTACTAATGTCAGCTTTGTGTATGTGGCCATCCTGGGGGAATGTAATCTCTATGCCATGTATACTGCCAAACCCACCTAACACCACACCCCACACATTGTCTAGGATGCAGCTACAGGGGTAAGCTGGAAGGCAGTCCAGTCTACAGCCATGACTGAACTGGACAGTCATGAGGTGTAGGTTCACACATGCATCTCATCATCACAACCAACACACACCCTTACCAGAACACAGTATGGACACCCACACATACTACCAGAAATCACACACATTCACAGAGGCTTCTATATATGTGGCCAAGCACGTGACCTCCCAAGCTGGAATAGACAGACAACAAAATACACAAACTGTATGACAAAGTTTGCATAATTGTGCCACACCTCAGAACACGTGGCCGGAAACATGCCCGACAGTACTCATTTGTAAATGCAAACTCTAGCACTATGTTACACACCAAGCTATACGAGGGCAAACATACTGTCAGCTGCCTGTCTGCCATGATTAGCCACATACCCATATACTCAGGCCACCTTTTGAACTATACACATGGCCCTGGCATATTCCATGTTGTTGTGCAGGACATGTGATGCAGTAGCCTGGACTGCATGGAAACACACATGTAAAAACTGTCAGGTCTTGTAGCCCATGCAGGTATGTCCCAAGGCCTGGGTAGCATTCTGCCATTGGCCAGAATGATACTGCAGTACAGGGACAAAAGGATTGTATTCCACAATTGTCTAATGTACTGGTGCAATGCAAAGGGTATCCAGTATCTCTCTGCCTGGGATAACATGGTTGACAGACCATGATGTTTTGCCAGACAGGGCCTGCACCTGTCACCCCTGGGAATCTGGATACTGGCTAGGGCTCAAGCTTCCCCTATAGTACCTTCATCATACAAAGTTCAAGTGGAAGTCCACTGCTGTAACTGGGACATCCAAGCAATAAACTGCAGGTCTCGTTACTCAATGATACATTTCAGAAACTCAATATGGACTCACTTGTGTCAATCCTTAACATGGAGAACATATCTGTGCACTGACTGAGATATGGTTCAACACTCTGGAGAGCACACCTGCATGACCATGTTATAACACATACCTCACCTCTTGCCCATTATCCTTTATTGGAACACACGGGCCACAGGTGTGTCCATATTCCTGAAGGATATGTACACCCCCACGCTAGTTGCACTTGCATAACTTCAGATGCATTATGCTGAGCAACTACCTTTGTGCCAAAGTGGAGTCCAAATTGCACCTTGCGACAGATCACCTACCATGCCTCAGAATTCCCAACTGTCATATTGTGCTGGAATGGGGAATATTAGGTTTGAGACAGAAAACCATAATAATGGCTACTCTCAACTATTCCATTATGAACTGGGAAGACCCCTCATGTACCAACACCTGCACTCAATGCATATTGGATTCCATCGACCCCACTGACCTGGATCACAGTAGTCACACAAACAGGGCTAACAATATGCTACACATAGTTAGTCTCCAATGCCAATGTTATGTTTCCTAAGAGCAGAGTGGTGAGTGCTATGGCACCCATGCAGATGGACAATGCATGTGCAAATGCTGAATTCTACACAAATGAATCTTAAGCAGTGACATATGTGCAGTGATTGTGCCACTGAAATGGAACCAGGATTCAACCAAACACAAACAAGAAGGCAAACTGGTGGTACCCTGCCTTAAAGTGTACCACAGAAGGTAATAACTGTTGCAAGAGTGAACACACGAGTGGTGGTGATCCCTGGTCAGCCTCAGTAAGATGCAGATACACCATATAAAACCACACAAAGCTACTGTGAAACTAATCAGCCACATATTATGAGGCCAACCACAGAGCATTCTATAGCTGTGTCATGAATCGCAATGGCAACAACAAGACCTGCTGTGCTTCACAGCACTATGGCATGAGAGGTACTGCACCTACAGAAATAGCACCTGTTCATCCAGATAGGGTCTTGGAGAACCTAAACCCACTCCCACCTCCCCCCCCAACAGGTACACATATTTATATATCCATGTACACTACAGAGCCCCTGTAATAACAACTATGCAGGTACAAGCTGCACTCTCTAAAGCCATACATACAGCTTTCATGGGACCTGTCAACATCCCAGGGTGTATCCGACAGAAATGTCAGAACAGTTTGCTCTCCACATACACATCATGTTCAATGATAGCTTCATATAAGGCTGTGTTCACACTGAATGGTGCACAGCAACAGTTATCACACCCCACAAAACGGGAGACACTACTGATAATGGGAAATAGTGCACTACTACCCTGCTGAGTCTGGTCTGTAAGGCCATGAACTGTGATCAACTTATTTGATGTAGTCAGTACAGATGTAGATGACAGTAAAGTTGATTCACACAGCATATCATGACCTTGCCAGGTCTTAGGACACCATCACCCATACTGTGTTCCAGCTACACTCAGTATACTAGATGCATATTCCTATGTCACAGGAGTGGTTGGCAACTGGACTGCTGGCAGAACCAGCACTACAGAAGGTGTCTGACTACTACACACACATCAAACCAGTGCCAGCTAAAGTAATACAGGGTTAATTCCTGGTACTCCCCCTCTTTGTTATCTATACCACACAGACTAACACAGAAGGCATCTGCCTATTGATGTTTGCAAATGACTATGAACTAGGAGCAATAGTTGACTCAATGTGTGCTGCAGTCAACATACAGAAGGGCCTTTGTGGGTCAATGTCTGGTGTGTGACTTATGTCCACAATCTGACAGCTAAGTATTGCATTGTCATCCCCTATGTTAAAAACCCTGTACCCATGAACTACCACCTAGGCAGCGGTCATCATAATGGAAACTGTGTGTGTATGGGATGCAGCTGGACAGTAGTCTTTCCTTTGATAGTTACTTCACCATACCAGACAGGTAGTCATACCCCTAATCATGACAGGGTGCCACCCATGAATATAGAGATCATTGTTCAGCCATTCTCAACACTCAAGTGACCCACAATAGATCACATATCTCCATTAAGGGTTATTGGTCATGTTCAGATAGCCTACATTGGCCTTCCCAATCCCTAACTCCACTATGTAGCATGATGCCTACCCTGAATAAAGCCATGTCCAACCCAGAGATGTTGAACTTGCTACTCTTGCACATCCTGATTTCAAATAAACACATACTTCATGGAAATATACCTTTCTAGTACAAGGATCACAACATGCCTGACAGATATCTATTCCATACACTTTACATACTCCTGCCATACTATGCATCCCTGTCCAGCAAAGCTGCACATTGCCCCTCTTTGTGACATGGTGTGAGGACTGCATGGCAAATATATCAGTAACCCTGTGGATCAGTTATGTGGCACTGCTTGAACTGACCACTGAAACCTACCTGTCTGTTGGCTTCAGCTAGGTAACCTTTCAGCCTAAGCTCATAAATGGCACAGGGTATATAGCCTACTAGTTCACTATGACCATACATGTTATAGTTGATATCCAATCCTGCAAATACCATCAGGCTAGCCATTGTCCCATGTGTTTCACATGTGCAACACGGGTAACACATGGCAGGATGCTAAACAGCTGTACAGTGCCATGTAGATGTATATGGCAAAACACATACATGTAAATCTTTCTGTGAGCAAGTCTGCAGGGTCACAGGTCACATCCCTTAAGGCTGTGTATGACTATATATGTGACATATACACAGCATTAAAGTCTATTGCATTAATGTGAACACATCCAGGCATGTGTTGCTAGGTAAAGACACCAGTACAGGCAAACAGACATGCCCACATCAAGACTTCCACATGGAGTATGAGCAATGTCATCACTTGACACACACATATATGGTGATAACATCAAATTACCAGTAAGTGTCAAATGTGTGTGAGTTAAACATGTCAGTGGTGTTAGTGTCATGTAGATTTGCAAAGACATATTTGTAATCTTAATAAATGTGATACACATGTATGTTCAGCTGTACTTCTGTACTTCTCTGTCAGTTACTGTGACCTGTCTCCATCATTATGTCTTCCAGGTATGCTGCGTGCCAGGCTGCCACCATACACCCGCTTGGAGGAAGAGGTCCTCATCCCATACCTGCTCGACAACCATGTAACACTCTTCAGCCATGTGCCACAGGATGGAGAGCAGTGGGATGCCCAGTGGGAGGAACTCTGCAGGAGGGTAAATGATGTTGGCAGCCACAATCGCACCTATCAGTAGATGCACCGACACTGTACGGACCTCATAAGATGGGTGAAACTGCATGCTAATGCAATCGCCAGGGAACAAGGTGCAATAGGTGGGGGGCCACTCACCCAGCCTCCACTCACACGTACTGAGGTACTACTGGCCAACCTGGGACACCTGCAGACCTCCATCCACAAGCTTTAGCTGGTATTGTGGAGGTGGGTGTCTCTCAACCACCTAGCCTGGAGTTGCCTGTTAAGTCACTACTGCACATATAACACACCTATATTTCATATAGTTACATGTGTTACTGTACAATATGTAATGTAACATCATATGCAAGGCATGTATGCACACATGCTACATACTATAGTCTGCTACTCTATGTATGCACAGATGTGCATTCTCCATAGTATAGTCTATTGTACTGGCTTATGTGCTAACATGGACATTGCACCATGTAGCTATCACACAGGTGTGGATAATGATATTACTGCTGTGACACTCCAGTTTAGGTACCTCTGGCATTTTGCAGTGACACCAGCCTGTTGCAGATGAGATTGTTATTTACCAGGCTTGATAATGCACAGATCATATTAATTGCATGCTAACTACCATGTGGTCATTTAACACACGTACGCATACTGTATGGTGGTCCTGTTAATATACACTGGTCAGACCTGCAATGCATCACAGTGGTTACCCATGTGGAATGATTGAAGACTATATGAAACACCTACACTAAACCTTACATACTGTCATTGCCAGATGTGTGGACAGCTGTGAATACAATGGTGGATGTGTGGTTCACTGTAGGGACAGGTACTACAGATCAGCATTACACATGTGGGGAATACAGACAGCACTATACAGAGATCATATGTGTTCACACACTCTAAATGTGTTGGAGCTGGAGTATGACCAGCCCACAGGATCCACCCTTGTGGATTATACCCGTGGTTTGAATGTCACACAATGTCATGTGCTATCTGACATGTCCATGACATGTAGTGGGCTGACTGCAATACTGCTCAACTATCCTGCAAAACATGATATCTCACATCCCAGACATACCACCCTTTGTCTGCATAACCCTGTCCTCAGTAGAGCATATGACATCTATGGGTGTATGTCATATGGGATAACACTGACATGTGACATAGATGTCCATCACAACCATTGGACAAAACATGTGTACACATGGCCATGGATGATGACCAGAGACATGAAGCAACACACACAGTAGAAGTGATGTACGTGTGTGTACACCCTGTTGTACAATGGCTCCACACAATACAATTACGGCCTTTGTGTAATGGTGATATTGCAGATGTGAAACACTAAACATCATACAGGCCTGTGCACAGCTTGTTTAGGCATGTCATTAAAAAACACCACATAACATGTCTTGAACATATTGAGTGTGTCATGACATGAAAGCATTCACCTATACAGTATCCAAATACATACATGTGTTGCACAACATACACATGCAACCACAGCAGGCCACAGATACAGTACATTCACCTTGCTGGTGTTAGACATCATTGTCATGCCTACTCCTCATGTGTGTGAGGTACACAGATGGCATGTGGGACATGGAGTACTGCTAAGTTAGCCATGTCTGGGCATAGTTGCCAGGCATCGGTAATATGGTTGCAGATGTGCAGGGTTGTCATTTGTATACCCTACAGTGACCTGTGTCACACATTCCACATTAGGGTTTAGTCTGTATACACCTCAGTGATGTGGGTCACATTCCACATTAGATATGTATTGTATCTGAACACAGTCATGGCTATGAACTGTGTCTGTAACTCACACTGTATAGCAATAGTGAAGCCACATGATGCCCTGCAATGGCTATGCACATCATATTTGTAGGGTGGACTGATAACATTGCATCAGCTGTAGGTCCAGGTTAGTATAACACGTCCCTGCATTGGGACATCATTAACTTACTGTATATTTGAAAGGCCACTATTGTGTTACACATGTATGCATGCCATTCAACATGTCAGCAGAAGACATGTCATACTACTTGTGATTGGCAAGGTCATATGCCACACATCAGGCTGGTGTACTGTTAACCTGTGTTGGTCTGTGGCACCATTGCAAAGTAGGGACAGCCATGCCAAACATGTGTGTACAGCAACATGCACATTGTCTGTAGACTCAGCTCAGGGGTAGGCAGAATAATGTTGAATAGACATGCACTGCTTTGGGGGAGATATGCAAGCTAGGGACCAGGCAAACATAGTATTCACTCCACATACCCTTCTGCACATGTCCTCCTCAAACCTAGGGGCAGTGGCCAACAAAAAGCATCAGTGGCAGATGTACAAAGGTCAGTGAATGTCTGTTAACATGTGGGGTATTTTGCACAAAACAAGGCAGTCCGGTGCATAGTGCATGCATTGTGTTGCAGGTATGGGGCATAAGCTACTAACACAAATGGTGCAACACAGGGATGTATGCTAACTACTACTATAAATGTGTAAGGTGCATGCCTTCTGCTATAACACATGCATGCTGTTGTGTGCAACTCAGGGATGTATGATAACTACCACTATAATTGCCTAAGCTGAATAGCATCTGCCATATCACATGCATGTTGCATGCCGTTGGGTGCCATAGCACGTGTCTGTGTGTCTGTCTGCATCTGTCTGCATCTGTGTGTCTGTCTGTGTGTGTCTGTCTGTGTGCCTGTCTGTTGGTGTCTCTCTGTGTGTCTGTGTGTGTGTGTGTGTCTGTCTGTGTGTGTGTGTGTATCTTTCTGTCTGTCTGTGTGTCTGTGTGTGTGTGTCTGTGTGTGTGTGTATCTGTGTGTCTGTCTGTGTGTGTCTGTCTGTGTGTCTTTCTGTCTGTGTGTGTGTCTGTGTGTGTGCGTGTGTGTGTCTGTATGTCTGTCTGTGTGTGTGCTGTGCTGTATAACTTGTAATGTACAGTTCTTGTCTGCCCCCACAGGTGTTGATGTAGGTGGATTGCCCTCCTGCAGTCCACCTGATGTTAGTGTCCCCACACACAGATGATGAAAGTATGATTGAGGCACAGGCAGGGTTATCAGGGGCTGAATCTGTGCCATTGGTTCCATTCCACCTGTATCCCCTTCATCCCCACACACAGTTCTCCTGCCTACACATACCACATCACCAGTGGCCATAGAGGAAGGATAATTGGTGGATGGTAGCATGGAACAGGGAAGTGTGGAGACTATGGAAGGTGTGCCTGCACACCATGATCCCAGCCAACTGACTGGTGATGTCCCACACGTCCCACTGGCCAACATGCCCCTGCAAGACAAAGCACATCAGCTGGTGTCAGCAGACTCATGTTTCAGGCTGTAATGGAGGCACAGACATGTGCTGAATGGCACAACAGAGAAGGTCTGAGGCTTCAGAGGGCTGCTGTCCATTCTTTAACTGACAACATTCAGGCAACTGCAAATGCTCACTGTCATCTTGTAGATGTCTTGGATAGATAATTGGGTGACATGGTGGGAGTCCTTGACAATGGCATGTCAATCGTCAAGCGTGGAATGTCTGTGCTGGAACATCTGGTGGGAGTGAGGTGTCGGGCACATGGACGTAGGCCAGCTACATCACCTGTTGAAGGTCTACGTGAACATGCTAATTCACATGCCTGCTCCCATAGTGACAGTAGCAGCAGCAGTGCAGCTGGTGCTGTGCTGTCCACACCAGGACACAGCAGGCCATGTGCACGTGGTCCAGTACAGTCCCAACAGGGACACGGTTCCAGTGGGCATGTGTCATCAGACAGTACCCAATCTGGACCTTTGCCTGGTAGTGCCCGTGCAACCCCTGGCAGGCGCAGGTCACATGGCCGTAGCCTGATGCCGTGAACTGTGGAACCTGCCCTGTACAGTCTTCAGCTGTCAATAATACCCCAGTGTAGGCCAGCCACATGCCAGACCTGTGTGCATACATACACACACACACACACACACACCAGAAACAAATGTAGGGCACCTCAACACACACACGCATAATATCCACACATGCCCAATGATATCAAAGGCCCTAACCCACACACATGATGTCATCCAATGGTGCAGCCTAGGCCTCTGGCAAACATATCATCCTGTGCATATGATGATGCCTGTGCCGCATCCCTGTCATCCACATCATCGGTACAGGGACATGCTCATATGGTCTGATGCACAGGGTGAACATACTAGGAAGACAATTGTAGATTAATATTGTTGAGTAGTGTTTGACAGGCAACGGACATACCATGTAGTATAGTTTTAGAATGCATTTGGTACATTTGACAGTATCTATCATGTGTAACAGTAACTGCATGTTAATCTTGATGTTCTGCCTTCCTCTTTCAGGTGTAATTGCATGTGCCGGGAGATGTCAGTGTTTGCAGTTAGTGTCCCATATGTAAATGTTGACTGCTCACAGGTCTGTATGACAATACCTGCATGCACTTTGTAGCTTCCACATCACAGTTTTAATCTCCCAAGTTTCAATTATGTTTACTGATCTAATAATCCAAGAGCATGATAGCTGTGTAGTAAGCTACTGTGTTCAGAGCCGTCACATCCATAGTGGGTAACAGCACAGGTATAGTTACCTGGAGTGGGGAGGAGGTAAAAGAGTGGTATAGCAGATGACAAGGGTAAAGGCCAATGGAAAAGTGGCTTCTCAGTGGGAAGCAGTAATACCCACTCACATGACAGGATGCAAACACAGACACACCCACACACTCAGGGATTTACAGACACAGTTACACACCCAGGGATTCACAGACAGTATCACCCACTCTGACACACAAACACAGTTGCCAGTGTTGGGATGAGAACCCCTGCCTATGTGCAAATTATCATTATAGTATTATGCAGTTACAAGACACACCACAGAGATTACACATGTACAGGTAGTTGGAATGGCCTAAGATTGAGGACATCAACAGGGATACTAGATTGCAGTGAGTGAATGTGGGGTGGGGGGGTTCATCAGTTGGCTATGTAACAACAAGCCTCACCCTAAGGTGTACATGTTTACAGGCAGTTAAAATGCCCTTCTAAGATTGATGACAGCAACAAGGATACTAGATCACATTGAGTGAATGGGGGAGGGAGCATTAACATTTCATTATGGTAAAATACAGCTTCACATCAGGGACAGGACAGCCATACATACACACACACTGTGGCATTCACAAAGATATACACCTATGTCACACACATACAGACACTTGACATGTGTGAGATTAAACCACCTGCCTATGTCTTTCTTTCTACACTTCACTCTGTACTGATGTCTACCACAGTGTTCAGGAGAGTGAAAAACATTTGGGATGTATTTCCCACCATACGTGACATATATGGGGACACACACACCCACACGTGCCAGTACTGTGAATCAAACACCTGCCTATCTCATGATAGATATTACAGAGTTACAGCACTATCACATGTACTACAAAGCGTACTGACTCTTTCCTTTGCCACCTGTGCTGATATATGCACAATATATGCACAGGGGAGGTGTTACTGTTACAGGTGTCAAGAGGTTTGCCTTCAGTGTCACCCTTACTGCATTCTATGTTGTGTGTCTTCCACTTCAATTAACAGAACCATAGCATAGCAGTTACACAGGTTATTGTAGGAATGGTTGCAACACACCTGTGAGCTGTCCTCAGTAATCTTTCATCTGCAAAGTAGCCCCACCACTTAGTAGTCATGTCCAAACATCTGTCCCTACCTAAAGTACAGCTTACTGTACTTTGAGCATATCACCATATACAGTTGGATTGCAACAACATGATGTACTAAGACAACAGTCACCTTCAAACATCAGACACTGCACACGCATGGAATCTAAACAAACATTAGTACATGTACACATATGCAGTCTCCATCTGTAAGTGGACTAGCAGGTCAAGAGAATACATTCCACACCTTTCCTACACCATGTGTGAAACCTAGCTGCGCATAACACCATAATGGCTGTTGTATTCATGTACTGGTAGGTACCCACTGCCACCTTGTGTAATTTGAGTCCGTGCATCCGAACAAGCCCTTTGTTTCTAAGTGTATGAGCATGCCCAGTATAACCTTGTGTAGTTGTAGTCATAGTGCATCCCAAATGGCCATGTGCTACTAAGTGTATGAGCATGCCCACTGTCACCTTGTGTAATTGGAGTCAATGCATCCAAACAAGTCCTGTGATTCTATATGTATGAGCATGACCACTGTAACCCTGTATAGTAATAGTAGTTGTCCATTCCACAGATGGGCATACTCCAGTTCAGGGCTTGTTGTGCTACAACTATACCTGTCAGACCTACTTATGTCTTACCTGCAGATTGCATACAGGTTGTATTGGACTCCTACTTTAAAGACACAGGTTTACAGCTATATACATCTTAACTGTCAGTATCCCTGTTGTTGTTCTCACTCTTAGAAGGGCATTCTGACTGCCTTGAAATGTGTAATCTCTGTGCTGCATCTCCTAACTGTGTAGTACTGTAATAGTGATCTGTAGATAGGCAGGAGTTCTGATCCCACAACTGACATGTATGTGTGTGTGTGTGTGTGTGTGTGTGTGTGTGTGTGTGTGTGTGTGTGTGTGTGTGTGTGTATATGTGTATGTGTCAGCAGATGGCTGAGTATGGTTGTGTGTGTATTTGTGTCTGCATCCTGTCACTACAGCAGGTTTTGCTGCTTTCCAAAGAGAAACCACCTTTTGCACTGGCCTTTATCCTTGTCATCTGCTAAACCACCCTTCCCCCCCACCCCACTGCAAGTAATCAGTCCTGTGATGTCACCCAGCTCAAAAGCAGTATCAGAGTAAGTGTAATTGTATGGTGTCCGTGGCACATACCCCAACTGCATGCCACTCTACTAGTTACCTTTACATAGGCAAGACATGTATGCACAATACTGGCAATTGTGTGTCTGTTTATGTGTGTGTGTGACTACCCTGTAGCCAGACATACACATGTGTTATGTCTTTTAACATGCTGAACACCATGGTAGTCATCTATGGTTAGTGGAGTCTACAAATTATCACATAGTTAGGAATAGAAAAGAATATACAGTCAAGAATGGCTATAGTTGGGTATGTTGATTTCCTGTGCCACTGTTGAGCAGTGACACAGAAGTGGTCACCAGGGTGTATGTCCATACCCATCATTCCCCCACCCAAACTCCACAATCCCCGGGGTATATTTCCTTAGCCATCATTCCCCACCCCAAACTCCACATGCACAATAACCATCCCTTCTCTGGTGAACAGTTTACAATTTAAATGTTATAAAACAAGAGACGCCTCTGTTTTGTGTACAAGTCATTTCCTTTGGATCTCTTCTGTGTCACAAAGGGTGTTCAGACATGTGCGTGTATATATATATATATATATATATATATATATATATATATATATATGGCTATAGTTGGGTCTGTGTATATGCATATATAAATATGTGTGTACACATCACGTAGGTGCATATATGTATTTAGTTATGACAATTGTACAGATGTAGACTTGTCTATGTTGTTTCACAGAGTACAGTACATTCAAGGGTACTGTACATATGCACACAAAGTGACTGTCCCATTTGTATTCAGTACTGTGGAATACCTGTAGTAAGATGTTTATTATAAAAACCATGAAAACGTGTATACAACCCAGATGGCTTAGTGATAAGTCCAGTGACCTTGGTGTGCGTGGTCCAGGGTTCAAGACCTGCAATGCTTGTTGATAATGTAATTTAGGACTGAATAAGACATGTTTATGCAGTTGTAAGCGGATGTAAATGGGTTTTCCTGACAGTAAGCAGTGGGTACACACAGGTACAAGACATGTACAACTGGCAGTACACTAGAAATGCCCTTCTTTGGCAATCCTGCTGATGTCATCCACCTAGAAATACACCTCTGTGACTGCTAGAACTGAGTAATCTCTGTAGTGCATCCTGTAACTGTGTAATGCTGTAGTGTGATAAAGTAATTTGGTAGGTGTTCTAATCCCAGGCATGCTAACTGTGTGCGTGTGTGTCTGCCTGAGAAGGCAACAGTGCTTTTTAGAGTACGCACACTCCTTATGATTCATATACTCACCTTTGGCAATCCTGCTGTCACCCACCTAGGAATATACCTCTGTGACTACTGTAACCCAGTAGTCTCTGTAGCGCATCCTGTAACTACGTAATGCTGTAGTGTGATAAGCTAGTTTAGTAGGTGTTCAAATCCCAGGCATGCTAACAGTGTGTGTCTGTCTGCCTGAAAAGGGAGCAATGCTTTTTAGAGTATGCACACTCCTTACGATTCACATACCCACTTTTGGCAATCCTGCTGATGTCACCCACCTAGGAATACACCTCTGTGACTACTGTAACCCAGTGATCTCTGTAGCACATCCTGTATTTGTGTAGTGTGCTAAACTAGTTCTAATCCCAGACATGCTAACTGTGTGTGTGTGTGTGTGTGTGTGTGTGTGTGTGTGTGTGTGTGTGTGTGTGTGTGTGTGTGTGTGTGTGTGTGTGTCTGCCTGAGAAGGGCACAATGTTTTTTAGAGTATGCACACTCCTTACGATTCACATACTCACCTTTGGCAACCCTGCTGATGTCACCCACCTAGAAATACACCTCTGGGACTGCTGTAATCCAGTAATCTCTGTAGCACGTCCTGTAACTGCGTACCGCTGGAGTGTAATTTAGAACTGTGGTAGGGATCCATCCACAATCATGACAGTTATGTATGTTTTCTGTGTGTTTCAATGTCTGTGTAGGGAGTAATGCATTATACCCTACTCACTTGCAGGACATTTACAATTCCCTACTTTGGTACTCCTTCTGATGTCATACCCTGTAAAATACACCTCTGGGGAGCAAGTTCCCTAGTAATCCTTGTGGTGTGTCCTATGACATCCCCATGCAGTAGTGTGATATAGATCTTGGTCATGTTAGTTGTGGACGTGTTGTGTGTGTCTCACTGTCTGTTTTGTGAGCAATGCATTTTGGGCTACTCACTTCCAAGAAATCTGAAATGCCCTACTTTGGTAAACCTGCTGATGTCATTCTTTGTGAAATACACCATTGGGGATGGCGTAGGCTAGTAATCTTCGTAGCGCATGCTATAACTGCGTAATGCTGTAGTGTGATAAACTAGTTAGGTAGGAGTTCTATTCCAAGACATGGCAGGTGTGTGTTTGACAGTCAGAGCCTGTGTGGAGGTGGCTATTAATATCTAACCACTGGACATGTTGAGGAGTGGTTTTTGTAGTTTTCCTATATGGTGGCTATATTATATGTCACAATCTCCACCTCACAAGGTTTAGAGATTTCAATCAGCCAAGAGACTGAGTTAACAAGCCATACCCCTACATCTGGCATAAGGCCTTGTGAACACAGTAAGCAACCCTACTATTACCCAGACTACGGTCTGAACCCATGTGTCATACACAAACACACTTGCCTAGAATATCCCGCTATGTTGCTAGTACCCTGCACATTGTTGACAGATAGTAGGCATGGTGTAATTGCAGTGGGCCGCAGAGGGCATGGCACCCTGTCCAAAAGTACAACAGGCACATAATTGCAGACAATGCGCCTTCATTATGTTCCCCACTGGACACCTGCAACATATGTGGTGCCATCAAATGCGATCCACAAAGGACATACAATGCCTTACACACATGCCCTCTATGAACAGATGCCACTGACACCAGGGAATAAATGTATCATGCTATCATTGCATGTGCAGGGTCAACCTGCTGTCTATTAGCAGGTCCTGCCACACCAGGCCAGTATTGGCACAGGCCAGTATTGACACATCTGATGATAACAGTCAGTATATACATGTGCCAGTCAAACCAGGTACACATAAACATGTCACTGTACATTATTGTGGGATGTGCACATCCCAGACAGTGTCCATGTCAAGGACTATCAAACACAGACATGGCATGCATTGCAAAGCAATGGCCACACACAATGGTAACCAGGATGACAGGACAGGTCATACAATACCCATCTGTGTGGGACATTGCAGTCACTACACTCCTGACCACACTGCAGACCATTGTCACATGGCCTGATGCCAAGGATTACCCCTCACCCAGCCTTGTACAGCCATCTTACACAGCCAACCAGTACACACCCATGAAGCAATCCACACATGCATGTCAGTACTGGCACCTTGTGTCTGCATGTGGGGCATGATGTTCCCAACCACAGTCACACCCAGTATAACTCCCATTGGCATACTGACTGATGTCAGATACGTTCACTTGCCCTAGCCCATAGAACCTCAGGATATCCCCTGTGCTGCATGTAATACCTGTGCATTACTGCAGTGTGGCAAACTTAGTAGTTAGGATGTGTATTTGTGAGCCTGCCAAAGTGTGCCAATGTGTCTGGATCCCTTAGAGCAGGGGTGTCCAACCTTTTCAGTTGCAAGGGCCGCATTGAGTCAACAGAAATGGTCTGGGGGCAAACGGCAAGTGAGGACAAAAAAAAAAAAAAAAAAAAAAAAAAAAGGTCTCTCACATAAACTGAAGAGCAAAAAAAAACAATGCGTCATAAACTAAAGAGCAAAAGACCCCAGGTATATGCGGACTAATACAAAGTCGGCCCACTGGCTGTATTGTAGGTGAATTTGAACAATAAATAAATTAATAAATGCATAATATTTGCCCTAAAATTCAATATCTCATTCTAATTATTAAAAAAAACAGTTAAATCTAACATCTTAATTTATTTGTAAAAAAAATTAACAGGTACAAACCTTTCAATTTGTATGAGATCATACCTGTGATTTTGCTGGTTTCCATGTCTTCCATCATGTCCTTAATGCACATATGTTGTCCAAAGCGCTCATGTATTCTTCTGTTTCTAGCTTTGCAATCTGTCCCTGAAATATGGCACTGGCAATATCGGGAATGATGAGACTTTTACTTCTTAAAAAATGAACAATTTTTATTTTTACATTTGTTTCACTGTCACTAACAGATGGTACAACACGTTTAACTTTGGTTCACCCACTTACTGTGGAGACACAAAGAACATGGTAGTATGCCAAAACACACTCCAGTTTCACAAGGTAAACTCACACATGCTGTTTTGCAGTTGCCTCTCCAATCTGCATTTCTCAAATTTAAACAAATAATTGACTTTATAATAAAATAGTAGTGGCAATGTTTATTCGTGAAACCAGTTCACAAGGGTGCAGCCAGGCACAGACCTTTGCAGAATTCAAACTTATTGGTCCGAGTTCTTGTTATACTTAAGTGTCCATATCAGGAGGTTCAGGCTGTCAAGTCAGGATTGTTCTTTTGTGTAGTAGACAAACATTATGAGCATAACCTTTTTAATGTGAAGACTGAGCTTGTCTTTTTGATACCAGTGCGTCTATATCGGGTTTGATAGATGTAGTGGCGATGCGAAGAGTATTTTCAAGATGCTCATCTGAAATTTTTGTTCTGATTTTATTTTTTGTATGCTTCATATGAGAAAAAAACTGCTCGCAAATGTATCTACTCCCCAACAGAGATGTCATGAACAGGGCATGTTCGTGAAGTGATGGATATTTTTCTTTGGGTAGGTATAACTTATAAAAGTCAAATAAAGATGCTTGCAGAAATTTTTCTTTAAGTTGCATATCTGACTGCAATTCTATGCATTCCAGTTGCAGGTTTGCAGGCAACATGTCGATGTCAACTGAGAATGGAGTAGCAAATATACTGAACTGTTGTTGGTGTTTTCTAAAATCTTGAAATCTGCTCTCAAACTCCTGTGCTAAACTATTAAGTAATGCCGCATATTTTTCAGTATTTGCATGGCTTTGCTCAGACAGTGTTGCAAAGTGAATGAAGCTATTGTTCTTAATCTGACTGTGCCACAATTTCAGTTTCATTTCAAATGCCGTCACTGTTTGAAACATGTCATTTATTAATAGATTTTCCCCTTGGAGGCGCAAGTTCAGGTCATTTAAATGAGCAGTGATGTCTACTAAGAAGGCTAAATCAGCCATCCAGCTTGCACTTTCAAATTCAGGTACAGGCTTTCCTTCTAACTCCATAAAGGACTTTATTTCATCTCGTAAGTCATAGAAACATTTCAGCATTTTTCCACAACTTAACCACCTCACTGCAGTAAAGTACAAGATGTCTCCATAGGTAGATTCCAAAGTAGTCAGAAACTCCTGAAACTGGTGGTGATTTAATCCTCTGGATCTTATAAAATTTATTGTTTTAACAACAACATTCATAACATTTTCCATTTTTAAAGTCTGTGCAGACAAATTTTCTTGATGTATAATGCAGTGGTACTTCATGAAACGCACATTACTGATCTGTTTTGCATCTTCTTCCATCAGTGTTGTTAGTCCTTCCCTCTTTCCAACCATAGCTGGAGCACCATCAGTTACTATGCCAGACAGGTTTGTGATGGTCAAGGAAAATCTTGCCAGTGTTTCTTTTACTGCCTTGTACAGATCAGCAGACTTCGTTGTGTCTTTCAGTGGAACCATACAGGCCAGTTCTTCAGTAATATTGAAATCGTTGTCAACACCACGAATAAATATGGCAAGTTGTGCCGTATCTGTAACATCAGTGCTGTCATCCAAAGCTATGGAGTAATACTTGAAAGTTGCACACCGAGATTCCAACGTATTTTCAATAGATTTGGTTATATCTTCCACACGCCTTGCGATTGTCTGGTGTGATAAACTGATTTTAGAAAATTCTGATTTTTTTTCAGGGCAAATTATGTCTGCTACACTTTCAAGGCATTCTTTAACAAATTCACCATCGGCAAATGGCTTGGATTTTTTCGCAATTAAATTTGCTACAACATAACTTGCCTTCAGTAAAGAATCCGGTTGAGTAGCTGATTTTTGAAACAGCTGTTGTTGAAATATAAGACTTTTTTTTAATTCTGATATTTTCTGTTTACGGGACACTCCTTGCAATTCACTTAATTTGGGGTGCATTTGAATATAATGCCTTTTCAAATTGTAGTCCTTGAAAACGGATACCACTTCTCTGCACACTAAACAAAGTGCTTTATTGTGCGATTCAACAAAGAAGTACTCATCAGTCCATTTTTCCTGAAAGACTCTTCTTTCATCTGCTATCTTGCGTTTCACGGTTTTGGTTTGACCAGATGCAGAAGCCATCTGAAAAGTAAAAAAGGAGTAACTTAACTACTTTATTCCTAGTTATATAATTTTTAAAACAATGGCTAACAATTTACATTAAAAAATAAGGAAATAAAAATTAAAACTATCCATACTTGTAGTAGTATATGTTAATGGTGTTCAAGGGATCATTTCACATCTGCAAAATAACACAAAAATATCCCTGGGGTGAATTTACAGTTACCCATCCAGTTGGGCAGATTACATATGAGGAGGGCCAGTGAGGCACTTTGTTTCATTTGTAGTACTAATGCCATTAGTCTTCAAAACAGCCATTACGCATAAATCACATCACATTTACTGTGACTGTTGGTCTGTACTCTGTGCCAGTAATACTGGGCATTTTGAAAAGTTCTTCATAATTCCTGAAATTCAGATGGACTGCGATAGAGCTATGAACATGTATGGTTAGCTGCATGTAATCAACAGTTTCTTACTGCTACAAGAATGGCAGCTTTCAATTACATAATCAGAGCTGTACCATCAAGTTTCAAGTTAAATACTGTGTACTTTGCATGCTACCCAAGAAAAGTCATTCACTTGCAATGAAAAAAACTGGCACACACTGACACTGTCATTAATTCACTACTACTGTACTACCAATTCACACTGTGAAAACCACTCCAGCCATCCCAAGTAGGTAAAATGTCAACATTAGCAGCCCTACAGTATTACAATCCACAAAATTAAGCCAACAAATTTGCAATAAAGTAAAGAATTCACATCACTGACTTAATAAAACAATTCTGAATAAGAGGGTCTCTCCCAAACAAATGACTGGTGCCATACACATGACCGCAAGCCGAATGCCAACAAATGCATCATCATCCCTTTTGGGCCAAAGTTTTGGGGAAAGCGGTTGTGAGGCTGCCAGCCCAGCTAGATGTTATTTTGTACAATGTACATAATTCTATGTGTCATTTTTGAATATTAATATGCTTCCTATGCTTGTCTTACAAATGTAAAAAAAAACTATACATATATACATTCCAAAGACATGCATCTGGAGCATTTCTCCCCGGGCCTCCACTGAAAACAGGCTCTGAGGAACCTAGTTGGACTTTCCCGGTCAACAAATGATAAATAAAATAAATAATAAATAAATAAATAAATAAAATGTGTATATTAAACTATTGGTGCAGAAGTGTGTGTTGAACTGTATGTTCTGTACTGAGCTTCAAGAATGTAACCAGTGTACCCTGCTGGGAAAGAGCAGAAATGTGTGTATATTGTATAATAACTATATATCTATGCAGATGTGTGCTGTAAGGTAGAAGTTGGAACATACAGAGTTAAATTTGCCAACACTAAGAACAGAAGTGAATTGTTTTACAACTATCTGTATTGATAGAGAAGGAGTTATTTGCCAAATGCTAGCTAACAAATGAAGTGAATTGTTTTACGACTGTGTTTATCTCATCAACAAGACAGGATGTCTACACTGCAGCCAGAAGTTCTTTTGTGTGGAAACAGACAAAATGACAGGTTTCAAATGTAAAACTGTTTACGACTGTTTTATGACTTCCAGTTCCAGGGCTTAGGCCAGGGGCCTTAGGCACATTTCTGAGAGATAAGTAACCTCTCTTAGGGACAGATTGCAATATAGCAAGATTAGTAGATGTTTTCTGTATTTTGAGACTGTCCTGCAATGTTTTTTAACATATTTCCTGCAATTCTGAACTGTGTCACTTTATTCATTGAGTTATTGAATATTGTCTTATTCTTTTTATTGTTTATTATTAAATATATTTAAAAACCTTTTAATTGTGGCTGGTTTGTTTATTTAAAATTATTTTTTGTCATAATGCCTTGTTTTGTATGTAATTTGCACTCATGATGCTTACTTCAGTAATTGCAACAGGCAATTGTGAAATTCAGGAATGCTTCAAACACTTCAAGCACGAATGCATTGAGATGTTCACAGACTAGCTTACATAGTCAGTTAACAGACAGACATGCAGACAGATACCTACTGGAAAAGGCCACAATCAATATATATATACATATTGACCTCTGTTTCATATTAGTTTGATGGACGTTCACTAGACTACAGATTTTAACACCCCTTTCTTTTGAGTCATTTTGCCTAGTATAGACAGCACTGAGGAATAACCAATGGAACAGTATAACAAACTGAAATATTGTAATGAATTATTCAGACTGTATAATTACCAAGTAATTTTACAAATGAGTCAGCATAGTTCAGTTAGGGTTACCACCTGTCCCACTTTGCGAGGGACAGTCCCTCTTTGGGCAGTTGTGTCCTGACAAAAAATTAAAAAAATGGCAAATGTCCTGAGATTTTATCTGCCTAAGCAGCAGACACCTCCAAAGCCATACCTCTCAAGTGTACCTCATTACGAGGAACATACCTCATTTAGGGTCTTAAAAAGTTCATGTTCCTCGAAGTTCCTAAAAGTTCCACATTGAAAGAGTCTGTCACACATTCAGGTTTAGGAATTTTTTTAAGTGAAATCCGTGGTAAATAGAAATTAATCATATTAATTCATTAAAGGATCTTCTTTATAAGTAAAACCAACATATTTTAACCATCCTATGACCTTCCTATTTGAAGTTGTTAGTAACCCAGTAGTATGTGTTCCACATTTTGCCCATTTGTTCCACATTATGAAGGCGAGTGTTCCTCATTTTGGGGATGGAAGGTTGAGAGTTATGTCCAAAGCAGACACCCAAGCAACTGCTACCCCAAAACAAAACACGTGCAACACATATCTCACAAAGCCAGTGTACTGAGCAGTCACAGCCCTTAAGACTAAACAACACATCTGATACACTTGTAATAGGTGACTCTATCATCAGGCACACTGACGTCCCGCTCACCAGGCTGAACAAGGAGAGGGTCACGGTGAGCAGCCTGTTGGGCGCTAGGATCCGCCACATAACACAAGCACTCAGGTCACTGCAAAGCAAGTACAAATATGACTCAGTCATTGTCCATGCTGGTGTGAATGACCTGAGACGTACCTCCCTGGACTACATGAAAAGAGACATAAAGGAGCTCTCTGAGCATGTAGACCAGGCCGGTATGACCCTGCCCTTGAGTAGCATCTTACCCTCACCAGGCCCATAATTGAGTACAATGCCCCTTTTGGGATGTACCTTACCAGACACCTGCAGCAATTGGAAAGACCCCAAAAGTACCTCACCAAGAGGATCAAAGGGCTCAAACAGATGCCATATGCTGCCCGGTTAAAGAAACTCCAGCTCTACTCAGTGGCATACCGCCTGTTCAGAGGCAATCTGTGCCTGACGTATAAAGCCATGTCCAACCCGGAATTAATGGACATGCTGCACCTCAGAAAATCCAAATCCCATCAAGCTACGCACTCGAGAGACTTGAACCTCAGCACTGAAATAAATAGGACATGCTGGAGGGACAAATTCATAACCCAGAGGCTCCCTTCACTCTGGAATAAAATCCCAGTCCAGGTTAGGCAGAGTCCCTCATTGACTCTCTTCAAGAGGAATCTTGATGAGTGGATGGGCGATCGTAGGTTTACCCCGGGTATCATTTCTGTGTCACTGTTAGATAGAGGCACAGTATACTAACCTCAAAAAAGGGCATAGCAAAATAAATTTAAAATGGGTGGTGAAAGCCAAACACATTCTGGCTAGGCTTATAAATGCCCTAGGGCAGATAGCCTAGTATGAACCTATGAACCCACCTCAGTTAGGGCAGAATGGGAGGAGGGGTAGTAATATGCTGGAGGGGGTCACTTTGGCAGAGACTGTTTCACTTGTGTAATATGCTTATATTTATTAATGACTAATATTCACACCTCCTAATTAGACCGTGGTGGTGGTGCTGCGGTTGTGTGTTGCTGTCTGGTTCAATTCTCAGCTATAGCGTCTTCAGTGTGGAGACATGCGTGAATGGGCATACCTTCGTTGAAGGTTGTGCGTCAGGGCTGGTAACTCGGCATGTAAAAATCAACTACCAATCTTTAGCAGACTGGAGTTCCGCTGTGGCGACCCCTAACCAGGAAAAGCCAAAAGACACTAGTGACTACAACAACATTCACATCTCCTAATTGTGTATTTTCCTTTTCTACTCCACTATCAGACAGGAATTAAAATTGGTCCAAATAACAGTGTATTCTGTATTTATCCACAATTCAGTTTTATCCTGCAGCTATTTCCTTATTGTCATTCAGACACACACATTGATTACTCTCATCTGTTACCTCCATTTTCTATGTCCTGTACCAAAATTCTTCCTAGTGTAACTACATTTACGTGCCAAATACAATCATTTTGTTATAAAATAAGAGTAACTATCCCCAGAACATTGTTGTGGTCCAAATGACAAGAACCCTTCCCTCCAAAAGACTGTTTGTACTCTATCAGAAACGTTTGCAATATCGACCTGAAACATAAACATCACACTCAAATTGCTTGGCCAACTTTACAATTCCCACAAACAGTAGAAATCTATCCGTTAACACTGTATTAGAAAAAAATATTAATGTTTTGTGTCTGTCTCCCACTGCCTACTCTTCTTTTTCTTTGAGGTTACTTTATTTCTTCACCCCCTCCCCTTCTGTTACAGTACATTCATTTCCATCATCGTAAGTCTCATTAGCAGGACAGAAGAGAAATTTGATGCTTACTTTTTGGCTGTGGCCACACTCTTCACAAGTTAAGTAAGGACAAGTTTGCTTAAAATATCCTGTTTTACACAAAGAAAGCAGTCCTTTATTTTTTAAGACACAACTACTATAATGCATGAAAAAGTTTGATTATCGAGGTGTTTAAAATTTTCACTACAAACAACTCCACATTACCTTCCCAGACCCAAGTCCAAAAATATTTTCTGAAAACTGTGCACAGCTTTACAATGTAGTTGTATCAATTATGCCAAAAAACAATGCAAACCATACAACTAAAAAACACACAACACTTGCAGGAAATGATACATTTTCTTTTTACTAGTTGTTTTATGCTTACAGACATACTGTGTACTATAACTAATACAATCATGCTCCCTGAATCCATCAGTCCTGTAATTCTTTCCCCTCTTCTCTCTGCCACATTGCATTTGACAAGTTTAGTAACAGCACAGTCGCAGATTCTATCTACAGTTCTAGTGCTTAGATATCCAGCATTGTTACATTCTCCAGACATTATTTTTTGTACACTTTGCAAGCTAACAGTAATAGTTCTTAAAGGTATAATATTGCTGTCTCTATTTGTGTTGTACCTGGCTATATGTTCTTTTCTATAACTTTAAAATAAATCAGCTTAGTTAACTTTTTCATGTTTGGAGGCAAAGCAGCATAATTAGGAGAAGGTGTTTTTTTTAGTCTTTAAAAATGCAAAGCAGTCACTGTCTGGATTCACTTACTTTCGGAAAGTAAAATACTCCTGTACGTCTGAAATTACTTGTAATTCACCAGTAACTACATGACATGTAGTTGGATAAGGTACAAATACTAAAACTAACCCTTGTAGAAGGTCTCCAACCTGTGGTCTGTGCATAATTTTACAGAATAAACAATCTTTTTTCCCCAGAGACTAGAAAGCTGAAGCATGTTTATTATACTGTACATACAGTTGCTGTGTCCAGCTATCATGACCACTCCCCCCCCCCCAACATCCACCCCATACCACAAAACCTGATAGGGCAAGAAATCTGGTAAAGCCTAACAAGATGCAACATACAATGTTACAACTTCATGTTTCTTGCTACTTGCAAAATATCAGCCAGGCTAACGTCTACCCCACTCAACCACTATTAATTATTACTACCAGATTCCAAACATGGACATCGATGAAGGAAGGTTGTCTTGATGGACTACCACCTCACCAACCTTTCAGGCTACACCGCAGAATAACTAAGCACACTTCCAAACCCATAAGTATTACTGACAAAATTATCTTTCCACAGACCATGCCATAGTTTGGAGATTTAGAGTACATATTACACTTCTGACACATTCTGGCAATCCCTTTTCTTGTCTCACTGTCCTTTCAGACTAAATACTGTTAAAATACTGTTCTTAGATCTTCAAAAAGATTGTGCTGAGTAGCATATGAGTGAAAAATTATACAAATTCTAACAGACGCTACATAGTATTGAATAATGCACTCTTCAATGCATTTGCATTTACAGATAAGTATGCAAACATAAACTGCTCACATAACTGCTCCCTTTCACATCAGGAATTCTAATAGGAAACTTTGTATCTCACACTCCCTTACTGGGGTATTGTTAGACTTAACTCCTTGCTGTCCACCTTATATAGTGCCCATGTACCACTACCTGTGGCAAATTATTTGGCATACCAGCAAGTATGAGTCAGGAAGAACAGCTGCAACCTCAGTGTTACAATTTCTTATGACACCGGGTGGAGAAAATTCTGTGATTTGTAATTATATGGATATTACCTTGCATCTATCAAAAGATTTAACCTAAGGCAATCTACTGTACTAGTAGTTGCAAATGTTTACAAATATCATCAGCTTCAGTCTGAAGCAATCTTAAACATGGCAACAGCAATTTCTTTTCTTCATACAGAATACAGAATAGGGCAACCTCTGCTCATTATAGTGTATGTATACTAATTTTACTGTTGTAAGACCCTGGCTTATAACAAACTATAAAATAAGGAATGCTGGCAATTAAACAGTGACTAATAAAAATGACATATTCTGAGAAATAGCTTATTTTCCTTCAAACACGTACCAATATCCCAGTCCAGCTAATGTCTTATCCTTCTTCCCACCACAGTAGTAGGTGCAGTAGTAGAATAAAGGGAGCAGACACAGTGTCAAAATACTTAGCTTACCTTTTGCTATGTTGTAGTGTAGCCAGTGTGTACTCCGAAATAAAATAAATCCTCTCTCCACGATCTCGCTCCTTCTTTCAGCTTTACCAGAAATATAAAAAATGACCGAACGGTGTTTTTGCGCATGCGCATACCAGCAGAAAGACGCTGGTATGAAAAAAACGTGAAAAAAAGAAAGTTGGCACATGTGCAGAACAGCAAAAGTACGCGGACGTGTAAACACACGGAAAAAAAGTTAAATTAAAATTAAATTTAAATTTAAGGGTCGCGGGCCGCATGGAAGAGCTCTGAGGGCCGCATGCGGCCCACGGGCCACGGGTTGGACACTCCTGCCTTAGAGAGTGTGGTTGTGTTGGCAATGACATCTGTTCATGTGGACAGCCATGTGTGCTACACCTAATGTATGTCTACTATATCTCTGTTGCAGATGTCGCTCACCAGCACACATATATGTTCTTACAGCATGCCAACATGTCAGCTATGTGGCACATGGAGTAACTGCATACACTTGTAATAATAATGGCTAGTCAGTCAGGGGTTTAAACCCCTGTACTGGTGGGTGACAGAAGATGCTTAGGTTTTAGTCTCCCAGCCCTTCTCTGATATACATTGCCTCTGTCTGTCCCTCCCACACACCCTCTGGTGGATGTGGAGATGTACAGCTGCTCAGCAGCAGCTTGTGTTTTGTAAGTGATGGTCATGATCAGGTGATGGCCTCTGCACCTATTGCAGTCCTCCTCTAGCTGATTGCATGTGGAACAGCTGTGGTGACATTCCCATAGCCAATTGCATGGAAACACAGTGCAATATCTAGGAACATCATGTTGGTGTTTGCCCATGATAGTCACTGTGAGTGGAACCTGGATCTGGTGTTTGGTAAACAGCATCACAGATGAAATCTGGATATTCCTCAAACAACATACACTGTGGAAAATAGCCTAAAGACAGGAGGGTGATGTGCCAGACATGACTATAGCTATGCTTCATTCAGACTACTGCCAGTTTAACATGTTGTGTGTGGTAATGGCTAGTCTGCATGTTTTAATAACTGACAACACAGTGCTCTGTTTGTGAGGAAACCCCCATCTGTAGGGTCATCTGTGGACTGGTCAGTCTGTGGAACCATTTGTTTCTTGTGTTACTCACACAACACATATCTGTGAACTGCAAAAGCATAGTGTGAAGATTGCAGTCAGTACACGGTGACAACAATGAGAGTTACTGACATCGCATCCCTGATTGGACGTACGTCACATGAAACAGTGGTATGACAGTCACTGTCTAAGGTTATCACAGTGACATGCCAATAATGGGCCACTGTTCATAGTTGCAGTCACAAGTCATCTACGCTTTGGACAGAGGTCATGCAGTATATATGCATGTGTTGTGCTCCCTCTACAAATGTATGACATCTGTTGTCTTGGGTTAATGGTAATATCTATGCATGCTGTCATAAGTAATCCTGAATGCTGTTGGGTATTACTAAGCCTTATCTGTGTTAAAACTGCAACACCATAGGCTGTATGGGATTGGAGGTCCCAGTGGAACCACCTATCCCACTTCAGCTGGCCATGGCACCGGGCACCAGCACGTCTGGGGCCCAGCCTTGGACCTCCACCTCTGTTGGCTCTGCACCACCTTTGGATGGAACCATCACTGAGGATGGGACTTGCCTCCCCCTGGGAGCAGGTACAGACAGGAACTTGTCAGCCATTGTACAGTCTAGGCTGTGGTGTGTAGGGAGCTCAATAAGGGGTTTTGAGGCTAGATACGCCAGCTCGAGGGCAGAGTGGCACAATTAGAGGGTGAGCCTGCCCCTCCTAGGCAGCCCCCAGCACAGCCACCTTTGGGGCTGTGAAGGTGCAGTGGTGACTGCCCATGAGTGGGGACCTCTGTCCCACTGTTTCCATTTGGGGGCTCATGGCCTTGTGACTGCCAAACACCCCTCCCCGTCCAAGATGTTCCCACCACATGTGTCATATACCGCCCCTGTATGCTGTCTTGTCTGTCATCCTACCCAACGTATCCTCCACAAGCATACCTACTCTCCTTCCCCAGCATCCCACTCTCACCTTACAAAAACAGAAACAAAAGACCAATCTGTTCCCAGAATGACTGTCGCCCCAGACATAGATGTCCATTTCACACATGTGTCCACTGAACACATCTAACCTTTTTAATTTGCATCACAACATACTACTGTTGTCCTCATCCCTCTCTCAGGCACAAGATCCTGGTATGCACATGACTCCTAAAGGTTCCAGGTACACGTGATGCAGACGACCCCAGTGTACACACGACACCACCGGTCCCTCTATGGTTATCCCATTTAACTTTTTAATGATGATGTTGCACACAGCACCTTGCAAGAGTACTGTTCTCACATTATGATTGGACAGGAACTGTTTTGTTAATGTAAATAAAATGCTCAAAGTCATGTATTTGGGCAATGTACAAATGTTTGTCTGTATTAATGAAACATGTCTGTCTGAGAGAGTCTTGATATTACATAGGACAACACCACTACATAATACAGGTGTTTTTGGTGTTTTCCTTTTCATTGATTTTTAATGCTTTGTTGTCACGTGGTTTGTTCTTGATATCTCTCTCTCTCTCTCTCTCTCTCTATATATATATATATATATATATATCTATGTATGTAGATATATCTGGACATAAACACGCACACATACATCTACATAATGAAATACATTTCCTATACTGTTGAATGACTGTGCTGGATGATATGTTTGTGATAACATCAGATGTCTGTATAGCTGCTATGGCTTAGTGCTAAATCACATTAGCTGTGATGTGCAGGGTCCTGGTTTCAAGCTTTGCAGAGGCCATTTAATTTGTTGCTGGGCAGAACAAGGGCCATTGGATATGGAGTGATTAAGGCACTTTTAAGCAGTTGTGAGTGGGTGTGCTCGGGTTTGCATGAAGGTGAGCAGTGGTTACTTTTGGCTACAGTTCCTTACACTCAGTTACCTTCCTGATTGCTTAACCTGTGTAAGCAGTGCTTGCCCCTGTGCAAACAGGCTGAAACCCGCTCACTGCTGCTTAAAAGTGCTTATTCCCACTTACCCCCATGCTAAAAGGGGTGATAGGAAAGTGGTGAAAAAGGGGCACAAAGAGGGAAAGACAGTAGGCAAGGTAGCTAGAGATGTGCAGGAAGGGTGTAGGGAAGGTCCATAGCTGTCCATTTCTTCTAAAGCAACGACTGTGCATATGCAATAAATTTGGTGGTACATTTGGTCACTCACAACCCTGAGAGAGGGGTGAGGACAACAATAGTATGTTGTGATGCCAATTAGAAATGTTTGCATGTGTCCAGTGGACATGTGTGTGAAATGGACAGCTATGTATGGGGCATGCTTTTTTTGCGAGAACAGATTGCCCTTTTTTTTCTTTTATGTTTAGGTGAGAGTGGGAAGCTGGGGAAGGAGAGTAGGTATGATCAGGGAGGATAGTTGGGTAGGATTACAGACAAGACAAACAAAACGCATACAGGGACGGTATATGACACGTGGGAGGTAAACACCTTGGATGGGGAGGGGTGTTTGGAAGCAGCAAGCCCATGAGCCCACAAATGGATACAGTGGGACTGAGGTCCCCATCCATGGGCAGTCACCACTGCACCTTCACAGCCCAGAAGGTGGCTGTGCTGGGGGCTGTGTAGGAGGGACAGGCTCACATTCCAGTTGCGCCACTCGGCCCTCAAGATGGCGTAGAAGGTCTGGAATCTCCCTGTTGAGCTCCCTACACACCACGGCCCGGATCATACCATGGGTGACAGGTTCCTGTCCGCTCCTGCTCCCAGGGGGGGTGAGTCCCATCCCCTGCGGCATTTCCACCTGAAGGTGGTGCAGGGCCAATGAATGAGGAGATCCCAGGCTGGGCCCCAGATGTGCTGGTGCCCAGTGCCATGGCCAGCTGAGGTGGGACAGGTGGGTCCGCTGGGACCGGCCTTCCCATATGAGCTATGTTGTTGCATGTTTAAGGCAGATATGGGTTAGTAATAGTCAACAGCATTCACGATTAGTTATAACAGCATGCATACGTATTCTCATTACCCAGGGCACCAGATATAAATAGTTGCAGAGCAGGCGGAACACATGCATATATGGGTAAACTGTGGTCATTACAACAACATGCAGCTTTCATTGATGGCAGCAGGCTACCAATATGGGTGTATTTTAACATGGCACATGCATAGAAACAGATGTGAATATTTATAAAACAATAGGACATATGTCCCAACAAAGGTTAGGAGTGTAGACATACCAAATGAGTTGTGTAAATCGGTTATTTTTGCACATATGGTAGGGGTGAGAGAGAGAGAGAGAGTTCAGTTAGCAACTAATAAATCCTTGTAGTTTTCACAACATTCGTAGTCACTGCAGTGGTCTGTCCCTTACATGTATTATTACACTACCCAATGACGTTATATTCTACAATGGTATGTTTGTACAGTAGTATGTACAGGACCTGTGTCTTACGTACAGGCTTGACAAGATGCAGGTGTTAATGCAATATGTTGAGACTGCTCTCATACACTTTGGGTGAGATGCTGGGATGACAGGTATACTTGCATGTACATTCTCTGCCTATCGGTTATATGTCATTAACAGCTGCCTACATTTCTTGGATCATCACACTAATTTGTCAGGGGAACAGGGGAAAAGGCAGGTGATGTGGGCCATTTATCAGGACATACTGGGCAGATTGGAACAGTTGAGGGGTATGAATATGAATACCACTCTCTATTTGAGCATTCTAGCAAAATCTGTACAGTTGTTAAGTGTAAATATGCATACAGCTTTCTCTCTGAACATTCTAAAAACTGTGTGCAGTTGTGTGGAATGATTATGCATACAACTTACTAGCGCTCCTGGGATCCAAAGCCCTGCTGTGCGTGACAAAAGCATTACAGTTAAGATCACTGTAGACTATGCTATCAGGCAATTGTGAGGCTTTGCAATGTATTTTGTCTAATATGACTGACCTGTTTGCACTTCCAACATTGTTATACAGCAATTCATACACATTTTATCTGCATACCACAGTGTGTGTAACATTGCTTACTACAACAGTACTATTTAATAACTGCAACAGTACAACAACATATGACTGCAGAATAAACTGAAGCAATGCAGGGATTACATGTTTATTCACAACATATTACACAATTCTGTATACTGGTACAACACTTTCTGAGGCTCTTACATTTATTTGTTATGACAGTACATGCAGGCTATTTACTAACCTGCCTCTTGGCGCATCCTTTGCAGCCTAGCATCATAGGCTTGCTGGTTCGCAGCCCACTCATCTGCAGCTCTCAGGGAAGTACAGTGATATTTAGCCATACCTATCCATTGTATATACAAGCTAGGCAATTGTTAACTACATAGTGGAAGGAGTACTTACTCAGTTCTGGGGCATTCTGCCTTGCTTCCTGGATCCACTGTTCCAGGACATCCCCCCTCCACCTCTTCAGGTCTGCATGGTGGTGCCTGACCTGCTCACCAGTCCGGGGGATACCTGTGGCACTAGTGAGGTCACAGGCGAGACTGTCCCAGGCCTCCATTTTGTACTGCGAGCCCTGGTAATGGCCCACAGTAGTCTCCTGTCATGGTGCTTTACCAGGAGCCATACCATGAATTTGGACTCCTGGATGCCCCAGTGCTGCACTCTAAAGCAAGTGCATTCTCCCACTCCAACCATTCTGCCTGCAAGGGGATGCTACAACCAGTTATGAGCCATATTCCTGCCTCTTTGGTATAAGTAGGGCCGGATTCCTGCACTTTTCCATAATTGGCTGGTTTCAAAAAGGCTAAGCTATGGGCACACCTGCTTACTTCAGGTTGGCACTGCTTAAAGAAGTGTACCTGTGGGCATATTGTATTGGCTTCCCTACATATTGCTTACAATTACTTAGTCGGGCTGTGCTGCGGTTAGCATTGCTTATTGGTTATCTTGCATTATATTTGCCTTTTGTCAATGACGTCTTACTCATTACAGGTTATATATGTGTCTGGTATCCATCATTCATGTGTACATACACTGTATGGGGTCCTGGGGACTTTATATCTTTATTACAGTGGCACCTCAACTCTATGTTTACTGCCATACTCCAATTCACATATTTATGGTCTGTGGCAGGTTATAGCACATTACACTGTACATAAATTCAGTTCACATATTTAATTTGATTTCCCTGTTGTGAGGATTAGTTTGCTGATAACTCCATTATATGTACTGCTATCATGGCGTAGTGGTTTACTTCTATGACTGTGATGTACAGGTTCCAGAGTTCTAGCCTTGCAGAGGCTGGTTATTTTGTTGCTGGCCAGAACACGAGCTGTTGGGTACAGAGTGATTAAGGCACTTTAAAGCAGTTGTGAGTATGTATGCGTGGCTTTGCGTGGAGCTAAGCAATGCTAACCTACGGATACAGTTTCTTACACTCAGTTAGCCTCTACATTGGTTCACCAGTGTGATACTTGCATACCGGTGCCCAAACAGGCTTACACCTTTGCTCCTGCACTTACAAATGCACTGCATTTTGTGTCTGCATCCAACACTCACACCTCTGGGTAGGGGTGAGGACTACGATAATACCCTCTGATGCCTATTACATCGGCTTACATGCCTACAGTGTGGTGTTGTGACCATGTGATCGTAGGTGTTGTGCAGTGGGTTATGCAACGACACATATGGTCATACCATACTTAGCCTTTTAAACTGGACTGTGCTGCGATGGGACCCACATCGGGAATCACTGCCCATTAGGCATAAGCATGCCGGTTGATGTACGGAATCCGTGGCCTGGCCAGAGTTTGCTTCATACTATTGGTGTGTTCCTCTTACAATCTGCACCTGTCTGGCAAATACCTGGGAACTGACAGCATTAAATACAGACAAGTAATTGGGTTTAGGATCCCACATCCTTTAGCCGAGTCATGCTAATGCATACATATTATTCTATCAGCTTTCTAAGGTTGTAAGTGGAATATGTGCTTTCCGTCCCTACCAGACCTCTCAAACAACTGGGGAAAAATTTCATCTGAATCAGGGACAAGTCAAGAAACACTCAGGGACAATCAGGGACACTTTTAAAATATTAGTGCTATTAACTTGAAACATTGACAGAATCAGAGCATGTGAATTAATACACATTTTCTGAAGTAAAAGGAGTTTATAACACTTAATTATTGTCATTATTTATTAAGTGTAATTCACCACCTTTCCTCCAAAAGTCACTAGTTTTAGGAGGAATTAAGAGGGACAGAGTTAAAATATGAGTCAAAATCATGGACGTCCCTGAAAATCACGGACAGTTGAGAGGTATGGTCCCTATTTGTTCCCCCAACGGATTATGTCCTGTCCAGTGGATTTGCTGTTAGGGGTTGAAAGGTATGGGTGTAAGCTCTGCCCATTTCGGAATAGTACTTACATTCCCAGGGCGGTCCTAATACAACTGCGCCAGCCAACACCTGCATGCCTAGGCCCATAATTGCATACCCATAGTTCCCCCACCTGCCCCTCCTCTACACCACTCATCCTTACTGTCGGTGCAGGTGGAGTCTAACCACACCACTGCACACTGCCCACTCTCTGCGTGTCAGGACCCATGTCGTACTTTGTGTCAATCCATGGGTTATCAGGCTTGCACAACCTACTGGTCCGTGTACGTCTACAGCCTGGTTAAATGACTCATGACAGGAACTGACTCCAATGATCAGTAATTTTTGGGGTGTCCCACAAGGGACATTGATGTCTTTGTTTCAAGATTAGACCTGGCAGGTCTCTCCCACTGGTAGAATCCTGCATGTGGTCTGGGAAGTAGTTGTGTGTTTACTTTTATTGTGTGTCAGTATGTTTCACCGGTCTAGCTGGGGTGGGTGGGTTGATGCTACGTGTTACATGTTTGTTGATTGGACCCCTCACCCCCATATGCACGGCCTGTGAACATATGTAATTCGTAACTGCTGTATCATATCCCAGCTATATACATTATATTTACATGCACACACACACACACACACACACACACACACACACACACACACACACACACACACACACACACACACACACACACACACACACACACACACACACATACACACACACACACACACACACACATATATATATATATATATATATATATATATGTTTGCAACTATATATATATATATATATATATATATATATATATATATATATATATATATAAGACAATGCATACCCCAACGCAGATGCACTTAAACACGCTTACTGGTGCTTATTTATGCTTAAACTTGCATACTAGTGCCTTATTCATTATGACACTGACACTTTGCTCCAGTTCATTTTTAATTGTTATTATACAGGTTTTACAGCAGACAGATGTCGAAATATGTTCATATACAGATTACCAATGGAAAATGGTATGTGCTGCCATGGGATTCGGAATGGCAATGTCTGTTCGTCAGGCAGATGCTCTAACCACTACACTATTGCTGTGCTGCTTCATTTGCATATATACCCATATACCCATGACCCCTATTTCCCCAAACACCCTCCCCAACACTACACTAACACAGCAGGCATCCATTCTCCAGTTGGATACACGGTGTATCCACACCAGTACACATTGGCCACTCCCTACTCCTGTAGACCCATCCCATGGGTTGACTCACTCCAAGTATCCTCAGACATCCCAAACTTTTAGTCCACAAACATTGGTGAAATGAGTGACCAACAGGACACTATTTGCAATTTTTGGGTTGTCCCCACCTGGGATACACATGTCTTTATTTCAATATTAGACTCCTATGTGGTAACGCACACGTTACACTTCAGAGCTAATAATGTACAGGTTCAGCGAAATTATTTTACAATTAGGACCGGTTTAGTGATTGGCGTTGCCGTAGCAGGCAGATCACAGGAATGATTCCATGTGTGAGAAAGTCCTCACATTTGATTTTTTGAGAACAGCACTGACTTCGGGCATTGTACACACTTCTGCATTTTAGCAGTTTCATCCCTTCCCTCTTATGCACATACTATTATTCTATCTACTGTCGAGGTTTGTAGGGGCACTTTCATGTTATTTATGTCTGCGAAAGGAATGAATGTGTTACAGGGAATGTACTTCTACATATAGATGTATGCATGTGTGTATGCATATATACTTATAACGAACGCACTGACCTCCACGAGGTGGACCAATTAGAACCAGGCCATCCAACCCTGACATGCCTGGATCCATAATTTCATACCCATAGTTCTTCCACGCCACCTGAGTTCGACATACATGCAAACCATCCATTTTCCGGTTGCTATCACAGCCATGACACACCTCCACACATTGCCCTATCCCCAGCATTAGGGACCCTAAACGTATGTTGTTCCAACCCATGTATTATCAGGCTCTTCCACCATTTAGTCCTTGAACATACCTGCCCCTGCTTGTGTAATGGTCGGCGGTCAAACCATCCTTGCAATTTTTGGGTAGACCCACCAGGGACTACCCTGTGATTGTTTATGAAGTAGACTTAGCAGATCGGCAATGTTACTCCCACTGGTAGTATCCTGCCTGTGGTGTAAGTAGCAGTGCTTTGCTCACCCCTGTCCAGCTGGGTATAGCATATACTGACAGCACTAAATAATACAGGAGTTGCTGTTGATTCCCTTCTCATTCTTTTTGTACGCTTTATTGTTACGACATTCATTCTTCATAGATATATATATATATAATTTTTTTATATATATCTGTACATACACATGCACATACATCTACATAATTATATACATTTCCTATGCTGGGCACTGCTTCCACCCACGCAAGTGCACTCAGACTTGCTTACTGGTACTTATATATGTTTTCTACTGCTTATTTGTGCTTACACCTGCTTACTAGTGCCTTATTCATTATGACACTACCACTTTGCATGACATTAGTTAAACATTTCATGCAGTACTCCAGTTCACATTTACATGTTATTATGTAGGTTATACAGCAAAACGACATTCCACATGGAAAATGATATGTGCTATAGTTGGCCTCGAACCGTGCATGCCTGCTTGTTAGGCAGATGCTCTAACCATTACACAATTGGCTTTGACATTAATTTCGCATATTTTTCTCTATTTGGTTGATTTTGATGTGTAAGCTACTCTAAGCAGGGGGCAGCGATGCGTAAACATGCTGCGCTTCACTTACACTTTCGATATTGAAGCAATACAAATGTAAAATAGGGACACGGGGAATCTCATTGTGAAAGTTCTAGGGACGGGGCTCAACATTCTGCTACGTGCTTGTGTGTTTACTACTTTGATTTTATTTCAGTGTTCGTGGACACTCTTGTATGCTTAGCATACATTTCAGTATCCACGGACACTGAATTACTTGCTTACTATTAGAGGAAGCTCTAATAGTAAGCATAATAGGTTGTGCAACTGTGGGGGCAGGTTTCCTCCTCTGTAGAGCACTTGAACACACCCCCTGTGCTCACACACGTTTCCTGTGCACGTTGAGGGTGCAGCAGCGCGCCCTCATAATTATTCATATGGCGCTGCTGCACCATCTGTAATGGGGAAGCTCAGCGCAAGGCTAAAACCGTCCTTGCACCAAGCTTCATGAATCCCGGAGATGGATATATTTGGGTTCATATTAGAGTGACGAAAACACATTTTGTTGAATGCATTTTCGTCGACATATGTAGGGCGAACTGGCAAAACAGTGAAGTGGCTGTTCAGTGAATTATTTCCCTGGGAAAGAAGTCACTTGACCACTTCGTTGCTTTGCCTGTTCTGGAGTGTAGTGTGGTCCCTTGTCCGGGATTGTGATTGTGCAACAGTTACTGACCTTAGGATTAGGGTGCGGGTTAAGGTAAGTGCATATGTATGAAAGTGTTTACTGTTTTTTATTTTGCGTTAGATGTAAGGTTGAGTTACGTGTTTGTGTGTTTTCAGCTGGTTACTTTTGTTTTGGGAGGGTAGGATTAGGGTTAGGGTAAGTGTGTTTGTGTTTAGAACTGTTTATGTAAATGTGCGAGAGTTACTGACCTTAGGGTTAGGGTGCGGGTTAAGGTAAGTGCATATGTTTTAAAATGTTTACTGTTTTTTTTTTTTTTTCTGTTAGATGTATGGTTGGGTTACATGCATATGTGCATTTAGTTGTTTATTGTTTTTTGGGGGGGTATAATTAGGGTTAGGGTTTATGTGTTTGTGTTTGGAAGTGTTTAATGCTTTTTTGGGGAGAGTTGGAACAGCAATTTCTTTCCCTAGGAAAGAAATCGCTGTTCTGTGGTTACGACATTTTCAGCGTTCGCTGAATATGTGTGGATGAAACACCGTTCACTGTTTTCAGCGTTCGGTGTTATAATATGAACCCGATATATTTGACTCTTTTATCCTCTACATTTAATTGAAATATAAAATTATATATATTCATAAGTTAATCAGTTCTGAGTAATTTTGTTAGTCCATTTTCTTTATTACTGTCTCACCAGAGTCACAGATCTACAAACACATTCAGAATCAGAAACTCTTGAGATATATATTTATTTACTGTAATGTTTTAAGGTTAGATAAACTGTTCATCTCTAAATGCACCATAATCTTTTCATATGAAGTATAATTCCTGCCCCTGTTTCTATAGCAAATAACTTGCACTAGCACTAGATGCCCTTTTAGCATTTTTTTTCATATTCAGTTTTTCAGCTACCCTTATCTCATTAAATGTTGTTCCTTATCTCTCAGGGTCAACTCTCCAGAACTATTTGTGTTTACCACATTCTATCCCTAGCTCACAACAGTAACATAGTAAATATTATACTAGGACACTTCTGAACAGTTCTCTTTCTACTGTAATTGTGTGGCCTAATTTCATGCATTGCCTTTGCTAAGAGCTAAAGTTTGGAGCAACCTGTTCTATACTACAGCAGTATACAACAACTCTGGGAGGGAAATCATAGGCCCAGCCTTTGTGCTGCATTTGTATATTATGCTTAAAGATAATTGTGTCTGCCATATAATAAAACATTATTATTTGACACACATGTGCACACACGCGCTCGCGCACACGTGCGCACACACACACATACACACACACACACACACACACACACACACACACACACACACACACACACACACACACACACACTCACATGCCCACACACATTAATTGCTTGATACCATCAGCTGTTAACTGTTTTAGTGGTTGCATTACTAAAATAATCTATGAAAATATATACACAATTTGTTGACAAAAATGCCATGCCCACTTTGGTTACATGGTCTATGTAAATAAAAAAGTACAATTTCAACATATATTTCTTAATAAAGTTTGCACTAATTAACCCATTAAGTAGTTAAGTGACCAGTCATTAAACAGGTTGAATGCTTTAAGAAGTTTTGTCCCTTGACATACTACTGGTCAGTGCTAAGTAATGTGGGACACCTTGTACCTCATGTTTTAGGCCATACAGATTAGGTCAGTGCTAAGTAATGTGGGACACCGTCCACCACATGTTTGGGGCATACAGATCTGGTCAGTGCTAAGTAATGTGGGACACCTTCCACCACATGTTTGGGACATACAGATCTGGTCAGTGCTAAGTAATGTGGGACACCTTGCACCACATGTTTGGGACATGCAGATCAGGTCAGTGCTAAATAATGTGGGACATCTTGCACCACATATTTGGGACATACAGATCAGGCAGTGCTAAATAATGTGGGACACCTTGCACCACATGTTTGGGACATATTGATCAGGTCAGTGCTAAGTAATGTGGGACACCTTGCACCACATGTTTAGGACATACAGATCACGTCAATGCTAAGTAATGTGGGACACCTTGCACCACATGTTTGGGACATACAGATCAGGTCAGTGCTAAGTAATGTGGGACACCTTGCACCACATGTTTGGGACATACAGATCAGGTCAGTGCTAAGTAATGTGTGACACCTTGCACCACATGTTTGGGACATAAAGATCAGGTCAGTAATGTGGGAACCTTGCACCACATGTTTGGGACATACAGATCAGGTCAGTGCTAAGTAATTTGGAACACCTTGTACCACATGTCTGGGACATACAGATCAGGTCAGTGCTAACTAATGTGGGACACCTTGCATCACATGTTTGGGACATAGAGATCTGGTCAGTGCTAAGTAATGTGGGACACCTTGCACCACATGTTTGGGACATACGGATCAAGCAGTGCTAAATAATGTGGGACACCTTGCACCACATGTTTGGGACATATAGATCAGGTCAGTGCTAAGTAATGTGGGACACCTTCCACCACATGTTTGGGGCATACAGATCTGGTCAGTGCTAAGTAATGTGGGACACCTTCCACCACATGTTTGGGACATACAGATCTGGTCAGTGCTAAGTAATGTGGGACACCTTGCACCACATGTTTGGGACATACAGATCAGGTCAGTGCTAAATAATGTGGGACATCTTGCACCACATATTTGGGACATACAGATCAGGCAGTGCTAAATAATGTGGGACACCTTGCACCACATGTTTGGGACATATTGATCAGGTCAGTGCTAAGTAATGTGGGACACCTTGCACCACATGTTTAGGACATACAGATCACGTCAATGCTAAGTAATGTGGGACACCTTGCACCACATGTTTGGGACATACAGATCAGGTCAGTGCTAAGTAATGTGTGACACCTTGCACCACATGTTTGGGACATAAAGATCAGGTCAGTAATGTGGGAACCTTGCACCACATGTTTGGGACATACAGATCAGGTCAGTGCTATGTAATTTGGGACACCTTGTACCACATGTCTGGGACATACAGATCAGGTCAGTGCTAACTAATGTGGGACACCTTGCATCACATGTTTGGGACATAGAGATCTGGTCAGTGCTAAGTAATGTGGGACACCTTGCACCACATGTTTGGGACATACAGATCAGGTCAGTGCTAAATAATGTGGGACATCTTGCACCACATGTTTGGGACATACGGATCAAGCAGTGCTAAATAATGTGGGACACCTTGCACCACATGTTTGGGACATATAGATCAGGTCAGTGCTAAGTAATGTGGGACACCTTCCACCACATGTTTGGGGCATACAGATCTGGTCAGTGCTAAGTAATGTGGGACACCTTCCACCACATGTTTGGGACATAGAGATCTGGTCAGTGCTTAAGTAATGTGGGACACCTTGCACCACATGTTTGGGACATACAGATCAGGTCAGTGCTAAATAATGTGGGACATCTTGCACCACATGTTTGGGACATACGGATCAAGCAGTGCTAAATAATGTGGGACACCTTGCACCACATGTTTGGGACATATAGATCAGGTCAGTGCTAAGTAATGTGGGACACCTTCCACCACATGTTTGGGGCATACAGATCTGTTCAGTGCTAAGTAATGTGGGACACCTTCCACCACATGTTTGGGACTTACATATCTGGTCAGTGCTAAGTAATGTGGGACACCTTGCACCACATGTTTGGGACATACAGATCAGGTCAGTGCTAAATAATGTGGGACATCTTGCACCACATATTTGGGACATACAGATCAGGCAGTGCTAAATAATGTGAGACACCTTGCACCACATGTTTGGGACATATTGATCAGGTCAGTGCTAAGTAATGTGGGACACCTTGCACCACATGTTTAGGACATACAGATCACGTCAATGCTAAGTAATGTGGGACACCTTGCACCACATGTTTGGGACATACAGATCAGGTCAGTGCTAAGTAATGTGGGACACCTTGCACCACATGTTTGGGACATACAGATCAGGTCAGTGCTAAGTAATGTGTGACACCTTGCACCACATGTTTGGGACATAAAGATCAGGTCAGTAATGTGGGAACCTTGCACCACATGTTTGGGACATACAGATCAGGTCAGTGCTAAGTAATTTGGGACACCTTGTACCACATGTCTGGGACATACAGATCAGGTCAGTGCTAACTAATGTGGGACACCTTGCATCACATGTTTGGGACATACAGATGTGGTCAGTGCTAAGTAATGTGGGACACCTTCCACCACATGTTTGGGACATACAGATCTGGTCAGTGCTAAGTAATGTGGGACACCTTGCACCACATGTTTGGGACATACAGATCAGGTCAGTGCTAAATAATGTGGGACATCTTGCACCACATGTTTGGGACATATAGATCAGGTCAGTGCTAAGTAATGTGGGACAGCTTGCACCACATGTTTGGGACATAAAGATCAGGTCAGTAATGTGGGAACCTTGCACCACATGTTTGGGACATACAGATCAGGTCAGTGCTAAGTAATTTGGGACACCTTTTACCACATGTCTGGGACATACAGATCAGGTCAGTGCTAACTAATGTGGGACACCTTGCATCACATGTTTGGGACATAGAGATCTGGTCAGTGCTAAGTAATGTGGGACACCTTGCACCACATGTTTGGGACATACAGATCAGGTCAGTGCTAAATAATGTGGGACACCTTGCACCACATGTTTGGGACATACAGATCAGGTCAGTGCTAAGTAATGTGGGACACCTTCCACCACATGTTTGGGGCATACAGATCTGGTCAGTGCTAAGTAATGTGGGACACCTTCCACCACATGTTTGGGACATACAGATCTGGTCAGTGCTAAGTAATGTGGGACACCTTACACCACATGTTTGGGACATACAGATCAGGTCAGTGCTAAATAATGTGGGACATCTTGCACCACATATTTGGGACATACAGATCAGGCAGTGCTAAATAATGTGGGACACCTTGCACCACATGTTTGGGACATATTGATCAGGTCAGTGCTAAGTAATGTGGGACACCTTGCACCACATGTTTAGGACATACAGATCACGTCAATGCTAAGTAATGTGGGACACCTTGCACCACATGTTTGGGACATACAGATCAGGTCAGTGCTAAGTAATGTGTGACACCTTGCACCACATGTTTGGGACATAAAGATCAGGTCAGTAATGTGGGAACCTTGCACCACATGTTTGGGACATACAGATCAGGTCAGTGCTATGTAATTTGGGACACCTTGTACCACATGTCTGGGACATACAGATCAGGTCAGTGCTAACTAATGTGGGACACCTTGCATCACATGTTTGGGACATAGAGATCTGGTCAGTGCTAAGTAATGTGGGACACCTTGCACCACATGTTTGGGACATACAGATCAGGTCAGTGCTAAATAATGTGGGACATCTTGCACCACATGTTTGGGACATACGGATCAAGCAGTGCTAAATAATGTGGGACACCTTGCACCACATGTTTGGGACATATAGATCAGGTCAGTGCTAAGTAATGTGGGACACCTTCCACCACATGTTTGGGGCATACAGATCTGGTCAGTGCTAAGTAATGTGGGACACCTTCCACCACATGTTTGGGACATACAGATCTGGTCAGTGCTAAGTAATGTGGGACACCTTGCACCACATGTTTGGGACATACAGATCAGGTCAGTGCTAAATAATGTGGGACATCTTGCACCACATGTTTGGGACATACGGATCAAGCAGTGCTAAAAAATGTGGGACACCTTGCACCACATGTTTGGGACATATAGATCAGGTCAGTGCTAAGTAATGTGGGACACCTTCCACCACATGTTTGGGGCATACAGATCTGGTCAGTGCTAAGTAATGTGGGACACCTTCCACCACATGTTTGGGACTTACAGATCTGGTCAGTGCTAAGTAATGTGGGACACCTTGCACCACATGTTTGGGACATACAGATCAGGTCAGTGCTAAATAATGTGGGACATCTTGCACCACATATTTGGGACATACAGATCAGGCAGTGCTAAATAATGTGAGACACCTTGCACCACATGTTTGGGACATATTGATCAGGTCAGTGCTAAGTAATGTGGGACACCTTGCACCACATGTTTAGGACATACAGATCACGTCAATGCTAAGTAATGTGGGACACCTTGCATCACATGTTTGGGACATACAGATCAGGTCAGTGCTAAGTAATGTGGGACACCTTGCACCACATGTTTGGGACATACAGATCAGGTCAGTGCTAAGTAATGTGTGACACCTTGCACCACATGTTTGGGACATAAAGATCAGGTCAGTAATGTGGGAACCTTGCACCACATGTTTGGGACATACAGATCAGGTCAGTGCTAAGTAATTTGGGACACCTTGTACCACATGTCTGGGACATACAGATCAGGTCAGTGCTAACTAATGTGGGACACCTTGCATCACATGTTTGGGACATACAGATGTGGTCAGTGCTAAGTAATGTGGGACACCTTCCACCACATGTTTGGGACATACAGATCTGGTCAGTGCTAAGTAATGTGGGACACCTTGCACCACATGTTTGGGACATACAGATCAGGTCAGTGCTAAATAATGTGGGACATCTTGCACCACATGTTTGGGACATATAGATCAGGTCAGTGCTAAGTAATGTGGGACAGCTTGCACCACATGTTTGGGACATAAAGATCAGGTCAGTAATGTGGGAACCTTGCACCACATGTTTGGGACATACAGATCAGGTCAGTGCTAAGTAATTTGGGACACCTTGTACCACATGTCTGGGACATACAGATCAGGTCAGTGCTAACTAATGTGGGACACCTTGCATCACATGTTTGGGACATAGAGATCTGGTCAGTGCTAAGTAATGTGGGACACCTTGCACCACATGTTTGGGACATACAGATCAGGTCAGTGCTAAATAATGTGGGACACCTTGCACCACATGTTTGGGACATACAGATCAGGTCAGTGCTAAGTAATGTGGGACACCTTCCACCACATGTTTGGGGCATACAGATCTGGTCAGTGCTAAGTAATGTGGGACACCTTCCACCACATGTTTGGGACATACAGATCTGGTCAGTGCTAAGTAATGTGGGACACCTTGCACCACATGTTTGGGACATACAGATCAGGTCAGTGCTAAATAATGTGGGACATCTTGCACCACATATTTGGGACATACAGATCAGGCAGTGCTAAATAATGTGGGACACCTTGCACCACATGTTTGGGACATATTGATCAGGTCAGTGCTAAGTAATGTGGGACACCTTGCACCACATGTTTAGGACATACAGATCACGTCAATGCTAAGTAATGTGGGACACCTTGCACCACATGTTTGGGACATATAGATCAGGTCAGTGCTAAGTAATGTGGGACAGCTTGCACCACATGTTTGGGACATAAAGATCAGGTCAGTAATGTGGGAACCTTGCACCACATGTTTGGGACATACAGATCAGGTCAGTGCTAAGTAATTTGGGACACCTTGTACCACATGTCTGGGACATACAGATCAGGTCAGTGCTAACTAATGTGGGACACCTTGCATCACATGTTTGGGACATAGAGATCTGGTCAGTGCTAAGTAATGTGGGACACCTTCCACCACATGTTTGGGGCATACAGATCTGGTCAGTGCTAAGTAGTGTGGGACACCTTCCACCACATGTTTGGGACATACAGATCTGGTCAGTGCTAAGTAATGTGGGACACCTTGCACCACATGTTTGGGACATACAGATCAGGTCAGTGCTAAATAATGTGGGACATCTTGCACCACATATTTGGGACATACAGATCAGGCAGTGCTAAATAATGTGAGACACCTTGCACCACATGTTTGGGACATATTGATCAGGTCAGTGCTAAGTAATGTGGGACACCTTGCACCACATGTTTAGGACATACAGATCACGTCAATGCTAAGTAATGTGGGACACCTTGCACCACATGTTTGGGACATACAGATCAGGTCAGTGCTAAGTAATGTGGGACACCTTGCACCACATGTTTGGGACATACAGATCAGGTCAGTGCTAAGTAATGTGTGACACCTTGCACCACACGTTTGGGACATAAAGATCAGGTCAGTAATGTGGGAACCTTGCACCACATGTTTGGGACATACAGATCAGGTCAGTGCTAACTAATGTGGGACACCTTGCATCACATGTTTGGGACATACAGATTTGGTCAGTGCTAAGTAATGTGGGACACCTTGCACCACATGTTTGGGACATACAGATCAGGTCAGTGCTATGTAATGTGGGACACCTTGCACCACATGTTTGGGGCATACAGATCTGGTCAGTGCTAAGTAATGTGGGACACCTTCCACCACATGTTTGGGACATACAGATCTGGTCAGTGCTAAGTAATGTGGGACACCTTGCACCACATGTTTGGGACATACAGATCGGGTCAGTGCTAAATAATGTGGGACATCTTGCACCACATGTTTGGGACATATAGATCAGGTCAGTGCTAAGTAATGTGGGGCACCTTGCACCACATGTTTGGGACATAAAGATCAGGTCAGTAATGTGGGAACCTTGCACCATATGTTTGGGACATACAGATCAGGTCAGTGCTAAGTAATTTGGGACACCCTGTACCACATGTCTGGGACATACAGATCAGGTCAGTGCTAACTAATGTGGGACACCTTGCATCACATGTTTGGGACATAGAGATCTGGTCAGTGCTAAGTAATGTGGGACACCTTGCACCACATGTTTGGGACATACAGATCAGGTCAGTGCTAAATAATGTGGGACATCTTGCACCACATATTTGGGACATACGGATCAAGCAGTGCTAAATAATGTGGGACACCTTGCACCACATGTTTGGGACATATAGATCAGGTCAGTGCTAAGTAATGTGGGACACCTTCCACCACATGTTTGGGGCATACAGATCTGGTCAGTGCTAAGTAATGTGGGACACCTTCCACCACATGTTTGGGACATACAGATCTGGTCAGTGCTAAGTAATGTGGGACACCTTGCACCACATGTTTGGGACATACAGATCAGGTCAGTGCTAAATAATGTGGGACATCTTGCACCACATGTTTGGGACATATAGATCAGGTCAGTGCTATGTAATGTGGGACACCTTGCACCACATGTTTGGGGCATACAGATCTGGTCAGTGCTAAGTAATGTGGGACACCTTCCACCACATGTTTGGGACATACAGATCTGGTCAGTGCTAAGTAATGTGGGACACCTTGCACCACATGTTTGGAACATACAGATCGGGTCAGTGCTAAATAATGTGGGACATCTTGCACCACATGTTTGGGACATATAGATCAGGTCAGTGCTAAGTAATGTGGGGCACCTTGCACCACATGTTTGGGACATAAAGATCAGGTCAGTAATGTGGGAACCTTGCACCATATGTTTGGGACATACAGATCAGGTCAGTGCTAAGTAATTTGGGACACCCTGTACCACATGTCTGGGACATACAGATCAGGTCAGTGCTAACTAATGTGGGACACCTTGCATCACATGTTTGGGACATAGAGATCTGGTCAGTGCTAAGTAATGTGGGACACCTTGCACCACATGTTTGGGACATACAGATCAGGTCAGTGCTAAATAATGTGGGACATCTTGCACCACATATTTGGGACATACGGATCAAGCAGTGCTAAATAATGTGGGACACCTTGCGCCACATGTTTGGGACATATAGATCAGGTCAGTGCTAAGTAATGTGGGACACCTTCCACCACATGTTTGGGGCATACAGATCTGGTCAGTGCTAAGTAATGTGGGACACCTTCCACCACATGTTTGGGACATACAGATCTGGTCAGTGCTAAGTAATGTGGGACACCTTGCACCACATGTTTGGGACATACAGATCAGGTCAGTGCTAAATAATGTGGGACATCTTGCACCACATATTTGGGACATACAGATCAGGCAGTGCTAAATAATGTGAGACACCTTGCACCACATGTTTGGGACATATAGATCAGGTCAGTGCTAAGTAATGTGGGACACCTTGCACCACATGTTTAGGACATACAGATCACGTCAATGCTAAGTAATGTGGGACACCTTGCACCACATGTTTGGGACATACAGATCAGGTCAGTGCTAAGTAATGTGGGACACCTTGCACCACATGTTTGGGACATACAGATCAGGTCAGTGCTAAGTAATGTGTGACACCTTGCACCACATGTTTGGGACATAAAGATCAGGTCAGTAATGTGGGAACCTTGCACCACATGTTTGGGACATACAGATCAGGTCAGTGCTAACTAATGTGGGACACCTTGCATCACATGTTTGGGACATACAGATCTGGTCAGTGCTAAGTAATGTGGGACACCTTGCACCACATGTTTGGGACATACAGATCAGGTCAGTGCTAAATAATGTGGGACATCTTGCACCACATGTTTGGGACATACAGATCAAGCAGTGCTTAATAATGTGGGACACCTTGCACCACATGTTTGGGACATATAGATCAGGTCAGTGCTAAGTAATGTGGGACACCTTGCACCACATGTTTGGAACATACAGATCACGTCAATGCTAAGTAATGTGGGACACCTTCCACCACATGTTTGGGACATAAAGATCAGGTCGGTGCTAAGTAATGTGGGACACCTTGCACCACATGTTTGGGACATACAGATCAGGTCAGTGCTAAGTAATGTGGGACACCTTGCACCACATGTTTGGGACATAAAGATCAGTTCAGTAATGTGGGAACCTTGCACCACATGTTTGGGACATACAGATCAGGTCAGTGCTAAGTAATTTGGGACACCTTGTACCACATGTCTGGGACATACAGATCAGGTCAGTGCTAACTAATGTGGGACACTTTGCATCACATGTTTGGGATATACAGATCAGTTATTAAAAAGGAAAATTACAGAACTGATCATCCAACTTACAAATGCAGATATACATATCTAATAACATATGGCACATGAACAGATAGTTAATTAGCCACAAAAAGTGAAAAAGAGAAATGCTTCCCACCATTCATAAAGTCTAAAGGTCTTAGAACTGAATACAATAAAGGTCTTACATTTCAATAATGCCATCTGCTGATTCATTATAAAAATCATAATTTCTACAGCTTAACATTTGCCACGGAAATGATGGACAATAGTTCATTACATTTCACTAACTATTCTGTTATTAAAATGCACGAGCTTCCCAAATTTAAAACTACATTCATTTTGTTTCAATGCAGTATTCGTTATGCTCAGACCAAAACGTGTAAGTTGCATTTCTGATGTTGCAGTTAAAGAAAGTATATTATTCTGTATTTCTTGTAGTTAATAAGCCCCTTATTTAGCTTGTCAGAAGAACGATGCTGGCAAACTTATATCTCTTACTAGGAAAATATCCTAATATATGTCACCTGTTTCAAAAGAGTTTATTTTTAACTTCTCATTTGAAGAGCTGAATTAGACTGTCCTGAATATTGTCGTCTCAAATGATTTCTCTGGTGGAGGTGACTTCAGTCTGCTTCATCTTCCTGAAGAAATGCATCACACAGAGTGGATGGACTGAATGTTGATGAATTCAGTACCTAAAGTGTAGAAACCAACTGGTCAGATTACATTTTCTTCAGAGCCCATACACATGTATTCACTGCTAAAGGAACTATTTGGATTTATTTGAAAAACAAAATATTTTTCCAAATGTTTTGAACTTTGAAGTTATAGTTATAGAACATGGGTGCAAGATGCTTAACTCTTGCAATAAACCTTACCTGTTATAATTCCTTGATCTATTTGCTGAAATAAGATGAAATATAATTTTAGCCAAGTGTTTTTGATCAAATATGCATCAAATTACTACACATATAACATAAGTCCTATAACTACATAAAGTGACTAAAACTCAGATGAAAATTTCACATGTATCAATTAAGAATTTTGTTATTCTTTACCAGGAACAGGACTTAATTTTTTGTGTAGTAACTTGCTCATATTTGAAGGGTTGATTACAAATAAAGTGGACCTATTACATAAGACTTTTTTGTCACAGCCTAAAGCAGATAACCATTGTAACAATTAAAAATAGAGAATTTCCATGAAACCCATTGTAACAAATAAAAAGAGAAGATTATCATGAAATCTATTGAAAAGTGAGTAACATTTTGGTCATGTCCAAAAGGTGTTATAAACATGAATGTGAACAACATATGCTGAATACAGAGAATTATTGCAAGTCATGCAATAATAATCCTACATTTTTAATATCAGGAGGCTAAAAGAACAGCTTTCCTACACATGCTGAAGGTGAAGCCACTCAAGCATCAGTAGTATGCAGAAAGAAAAGATAAACGGCATAATGCCAAATATTGTTTCCCATAGGAAATCATCGCTGTTATGTTTCTAACTGTGCACCAGCAATAATTCACTTGTTTAGGGAGATTTCTGCCTTCTTAGACTTGGTGTGACCATGAAGTTGGTATATATAAGTTCTGGGGTGCAGAGGGCTTGTCTCCTCCTGCAAAACATACTTAAAATGAATTTTTTTTACCTTTGGGCATTTTTTTCCCCTTTTGACTCATCAACTTCTAGAAAGTGGGCATTTCATAGTAGAACCTGGAACAGAAAAACGTATTATACAAAAGTGTTTTAAGAGATTTAATCATGAAGAAAAGCAACGCTGAGTTACTTAAAATCATAATACATCAGCATGTTACAGGCTGCCTAAACACGTAACAGTATTTTAAATCATCTTGCCAGACTAAGAGTTTCAGGTTTGGCAGGGTGTTTAGTAACAGTGCACAGATTGTTCAAGGACATTCTACTGCCATTAATTGAAGTATTAAAACTATATAAAGTTGGTTCAACAATGTTGTTAAGGTATATGTAGATCATTGTTTAGTCCATTATATATTATAGGAATAATGCCCTAAATGGGTGGAAGCATTGCTGAGGTTTATTTGTGATTCACCAGGTTCCATCCCAGTGGTAAAGCCAAAGGATCAGATACTTATGAGAGAGGAATTAAGTCTCAGTCATAGTTACCACCCCCTGACTGTTTAATTCTCATTACACAATGACAACATTCTAAAGTTGTATTATTTCTGCAGTTCACTAGATTGCTGAGCATGTACATATGTCTGTTGCTTAGCAATTGCTTGAGTACAGTTGTTGGTTTTGATCTGGAGAAGGAAATAGACACTTTGGGAAAAACAGACACTAATAGTTTTTAAAAAGAATATAGTTCTTTATAATATTTAGTTTCATTACAAAGTACTTTCACAGTAGAAGAAAAGGAGCTGTGACTGAACTGGTATGGGGATGTAAAGAATTTTATGGCATCTCATATTATTGGTGTAAGAGGAGTACATTTTCATAGTGACAAGAGAGGTACTTTTCTGGCTTGACTCAGTTCATCTTAGACTTTCATGTCTTAGTCATATCATGTTGTGCAATTAGCAGTAAATGTAGAGAGTAATAGTTTAATTAAATGTGAAGTGTTTTTATTTATGGTGTGTTTGGTAAAACAGCGGTGAGATAATCTCATATAGCACACTGGGTATTCTATGTATCTATTACTATTTTCCATTCCATCGATTACGCAGAGATCATATTTAATAGGTATTTATCACCTTCAACAATTCATGCATCATGGCTATATTTGGCACTCCTCTATTACAGAGGTTATGGAGAAATAACCTTCCCGCTGGAAACTCCAATTGGCACCTGCTGATTTTCTCAAAGGAAATATCCAATCAACCCACACAGCAGAACATCATATCATCTTTCACACATATTCACCCAAAATCCACCAGAATACATCATACCTTTCTACTTTTCCAAAATCATAGGCAAACAGATCTTTACTAGAAGAGATTTGACAAGACTGTCCCTCTGTTCCTGATAACCTTTGCTCTTGGTTTCCCTATCACTGCAGAGATCTCATGGTCATCCCATTAAAACACATCTACAGCCTTAGCCTCACAACCAATGCAATGCCCTCTAACTGGAAATCAGCCTTTTGTTGGATCTGTACCAAATTATCACAAACCCTCTTCAGCCTCCCACTTCTGTCCCATCTCACTGATTCCTCCCCATGGTAAAACCCTTGCCTGCCATACTTCTCAACTGTCCAGATCTTCTCAGAATGTCCAGACTTTTTCCTCGTATTTTGGTTTGTTCCTCATAAAATTTGTGGTTTTCTGGAAAATTACTGAGGATTAACGTCACTAAATTATGACATACATTTGAGTTTCATACTTCACATCCTTCAGAAAATACATGCTAACACTCATCCTGTTATTCTAGCAACTTTCTAAGTTGATAAGAGCAATATTTAAAATCTGTCCCTATTTTTAAGCCTCTGTCCCCCTCCCATTGTTTTAAGCTTTGCCCAGATTTATTATGCTAAGAAGTGGAGAGGTATGTTGCCTGTCCTCTAGACACTCACTAATGACATCCTCATTAACATGTATAAAGGTAACCTTAATGGGGCAGTATTTATTGACCTTACCTGGGTCCTTGACCTGGCTGATCACTATACTATTAACCCACTCCCAAGATATTGGTACAAACTCTGAATCCTCCCAAGGGTTCAAAGATTTTCTGACCAACTACACTTCACAGTACCAGTTGGATCTGCCTTCTCACATACAGCCTTCACTAATTCAGGGATAAATCAGGGATCAGATCTTACACCAACAGTATTCTACCTTGTTATAAATAAATTGCCTCTTGACCTACCTCATCTACATCATCCAAACTTACCTATAAGCTGACTTTCTATCACTAAACAATTGGCTTTGCTCAAAAAATACTCCTCAGTCTTAAATAAACAAGCTCATGCTGTTTGGCAAAAATGAAAAGCTTCACTAAAGTCAGTAACCTTCTCCATATCAAAGACCAGAACAACAACCTATCGGAATCTACTACATCATTTTGATACCTTGGCATTTGGCTTGACCAATCCCTCAACTTACAAGAGCACATTCAGAAAGTGAGATCCAAAGTCAACTACCTCCTAGTCTGAGTTCAAAAGAGATCTCATTTCCTCTCACATCCAGCTAGAGCAGCCTTAGGCAAAGGTTTGCACATCTAGAATATGGCCTACCCCTATTTGCCCTGGCCTTACAAAAAACACTAGCACCTTATATTCTCTTTCTAATCAAATCTGCTGTTTCATCACCAGTTCTCCTACACCAAGATATACTATCCCCCCAACTAGGAGTCTAACTACATCCAACCAACACTACAACCTGACAGTCTAATCCACTAACAGCCCTACACTTATAACTCCAAACACTAAACTTCATTCCACAGACCAGATTCTCTGTTCTTGCCACTAAACTGTGGCAGTCATTTCCACCTGATCTTACAGAAATCAGAGACTAAAAACAGTACAGGCCTCATTTCAAACAATCCCTAACTGAACAACGTAAGTGCACTTTTCAGAACACAGGCCAAATCACCTAACTCTCATGGTTGCATTATTACATTTATCCCCAAAAACACTGGGTGCTTAATCAGTCAGCCTCTTCAGCATACAAATTCATATCTACTACTTCCCCTTCTGCCCTATCCATTCCCTAAAATATATCTAATACCCCCTTCTGTTGTTATTAACTCTTCTATTGTAGCTCTCAGTGTTCTACAATGTCCACTCTCTTCACCGCTAACATTTCCCACCATACTTGTATGCACTATGTGCCTTCTTTTGGCTGGACCACATTCACCTTACCTATAGCACTTGTATTATGCATTGTAGACTTATTATCCCACTTCTTTTAAACATTTTTGTAACTGTGTGCATATATTTTTATATTTATGTTATGTCACTTAAACTGAATGGTTTAGTTATACCTTTAATCTTAATTTACTGCTGTTACTATGTATGTTACCAGGGTAGAGCCTGCAAATGGTCACATATGGTCAGTGCTCTACACTGATACGCAAAATTAAATAAATTAGTAATTTCCTATCACAGCTCATAAGTATATTCTGTTTTTTATTGTTCATACTCCTTCTCATCAAAATGCACATAATTTTCCTGTGAAATGTATCTCACAGGTAACATCCATACTTCATTTTATTATAGTGAATTGAAGTTATGTTTCAGTCTAATACTCACAAAAAGTCAAAATAATTTCCTTATTCTTACCACTTCTTATGTCAGCCATTCATTTGTCTTTATAACATCAGAAAAAAATCATATTTATCCAATCATATCTTTTATAATGTCACAAAAACATAAAAAGGATAAGACCCACTTCTGACTCCTATGGTATTACCATAAGAACTCCCATTTATCAAAGCTTGCTCAGTTTATTAACATCATTGGTGATCTCTTTTCTAGCCAATGTTTTATTAGAGCTTCCATAGTATGATTTATTCTAGTGCTGTCCGGTTTGTTCTCTAATCAACTGTGAAGTGATACATCAGATACTAAAGTCTGTGGATGTGTGCCTTGCCTGCAATCCCTCACTCTGTTTCCAGTCTGACTAGTCACATAGCATCACTAGATTTGGACATTGTGACATTCTTGTTTTGAAACCATGATGTCTTGGGACATGTGTCTCACTGCTCTACAGATGATCTAGAACTATTTCCTTGAAAAATGATGATTTCCGTTCTATTTTCTGCTTCTAAGTTCAGACTTACAGGTCAGCACTTTCCATCCTGATGTTCTCAGTCTTGCAAAATGAAATCACATCAGTTGGAGAATATATTATTATCCCACATAATTCGTAATAAAATATATCAATTAATGATGTCATTCATTCTTCATTCATTCTGCAAGAATTAAGCTGTAAACCCTACCTGGAATCGTTGTAGCATCCCCAAAGTGCTTGGAGACATTCAAAATGTCCTTTTATCTGTGAGAAAGCTTTCTTCATTATCATTCTGTGTAAAACTAACATGTTTCTGATAGAATCATCATCAATGTTGTAATGAACAACAGAAGCTGATGACCAGTTGGTGTTGGAGACCCAAACAGATTTTTAAATATTAACTTATCGCTAAAGAAAACAAACATATGTTTCAAGTGCAAAATATTTCATATACTTACTTTTACAAATACATATTTGCATACAAACAGTCGTCATCCAAGTTTTATAAAAATAATATGGTACAAAGTCAAGTAATGAGGATTTCTAAAACTAGTTTCAGATGGGAATTTTGGAAGTGAGTTAGAGATGTCCATCATATTGGTCAGTGCTGTAGTAGCCTTATCTGTATGGGTTATACCCTTCCAAGGCTATGACAGCTGGACAGCTTCCAAAGCTTCAGGGCACCTTCCACGTGTTCAAAGTATTAGGCAGCTCAAGCTAAGCTGCCTAACAAGACAGGACTGAATGGCAAGCCCTCCAGAGCTTTCCTGCCACAGAACAGTGTGTTTCTCTGCTGGCTTTTGAGGATGATGGTTGGCTTGTGCTGTTCCATTGCTGGGCAAATAAGTTCCCTTTGGGGGAACCTTCCACTTTGAAAAATATATTATTTAATTGCAATTACCTGGTTATGAAACTGAATTTTTTTTAGGAGTTTGTGTTTTAGTGGACTGTCTTGAGACTTAGCTGTACTTTTAAATGGGAGTCCTGTCAGTTTAAAAGTAGCTGAAACAGTTGAAAACTTTTTTCTCAATGAAAATTGTGTTTAACTTGTAAGGGTTGGCAAAGGTATTAAAATGATTTTTACTGTGTTTTATTGGGAAAAAGTGACTCTTTAGAACTTAAAATTTTTACTGGCCTGTGTTTCTTGTTTTCTTTAGGAAAGAGGCACAATTTTTGGCTTGAGCATGGAACAAACTACCAGACCCATGGCTGATCCTTCTTCCAGCCACAAAAAGCAGACTAGCAATTTGCCACAGTCAGATGACTCTGCTATGGCCAAAGCCAGTTCCTCAGACAACTCATCCTTTATCCCAGATCTCTATGATGTAGCACCTACAGCCGCTATGAAACGGGGTTAAGCCATGTACTCTGCAGCTGCTGGAGTCCCGTCAGTGCTGGGAGAAGAGGCAGGAAGTCTTCCCTGTTTAGTCAGAATGCTGGAAGCTGTTCTTATCATTAACAACCCTGTTGACCCCACTTTTCCTGTAAAAAAGAAACAGAAAACTAAGCATGTGTCTGCTCCTGCTCACATTTCCTTGGAAAGTAGTTCATTAGATTTGCTCAGGGTCTAATTCAGGCTGTTGATTCTTCTTAAAGTGTGACTTCTGATAAAACAAAAACGCAACCTCTTTTTCTTAAGAGATTAAAGATTTTAAATCTGGAGATGAAGATGACGGGACAGATACAGGGTTTTCTCCTCAGATTTCTGACAGAGATTCAGAGGAGAGCATGGTATCTGATTCTTCATGTGAGGGTTTCTCTTTTTATGAGACTATTTTCAGAATTTATTTATTTATTTTTTATTTAACATATGTTTACCAGGAAAGTCTGACAGGGATAATATTCCATTTTCAGAGTAGGCCCGTGGAGAAAAGTTCCACATTGACATAATGCAGTTACAGTGAAATAGTTATTACAAAACTTAATACAGAAGAAAGACATATTAACTACATAAAAATCAGATTCAGCTCATACAGTGTGAACCTATACATACATAATACAATTATTTGGGCAGCTATTATAAGCTGACAAACAACATTGACAATAGATAAAGTATTCACAAGTTGCAGTTCGTAGAGATAACAAAAACACACCGAGTACACTCTTTGGAACAGAGATGACTAGATAATATAGCCTAGGCAAAAAATATATTTGTTCTTTGTCTAAGAAATAGATTTTACTAATTCCTTCTTTCTGAACATAGTCAAAGTATGTGGGTGGTGGAAGGAGGAAGGGACTAGTTCGTCCTGGGGTAGTGTAGGAGCAGAGCCAGAATTTATTTACATAGTATTTTAGAAGTAGTTTGAAGGCGGAGAGGTTAGAAGTAGACCTAATTTGCAGAGGGATAGAGTTCCATTTTTTAGCAATAGAGTACAAGTAAAGACTTTGGCCAGAGGATTTGTGAAGTTTATATATGCTGAGAAAATGTTTTCCATTAGACTGAAGTAGTCTATTTGGGTGATAGAAATGGGGAATAGGAGTAAAAGCAGGCCAGTCATTGGCTTTGTGAATAATGTTGTGTGTGGGATTGTGCTGTGGAAGTAATGTTAAGTACCGTGTTTTGCAACTACTGTAACTAGATATTTAGGGGTTGTAATCTAATAGCATGCAACTTGAGCGTATATGCATTCAAGCAATATTTGGTACAATCAATGAGTCCCCAAAAAATGTTAACATATTGCAAAAGGGGCTAACACTGAAAAATGATTGGTGGCAAAGCCACAGACTACAACTAAAAGCAAAAAAGTGCATTATTGTCCCCTTTGGCAAAGAGGAAGTCGCTGCAAGTTACAATATTGACAGCACCCCTCTAAGCTCAAATCCAGTAGTGTAAGACTTGGGACACAGGTTGACAGCAATCTAAACTTCAATAACCATGTGCCCACAGTGGTAAGGAAATCCTTCTAAATTGCACATCTCATAAGTAAGAACATCACATCCAAGACTAAGGATGTTATAACTCCTCTGTACTTGACCCTCATCAGACCACTAATAGAGTACAATGCACCCTCTTGCATGTACCTCACCAGCAGCAGCTGGAGAGACCACAGAGGTTTCTCATCAAGAAAATTCAGGGCTTCCAAAACATAACCTTCATGGAAAGACTGAAAGCCCTGTCACTGTACTCTGTATCCTACAGGCTACTAAGATGTGACTTGGGCCTGGCCTACAGAGCAGTCCCTGTCCCTGTCATGATGGAAATGCTGCACATCTACAAATCAAATGGGACAAGAGTCACGCGCTCCAGGGATCTCAGCCTAGCCTGTGACATTAACAGAACATGCTGGAGAGACAGATATATCTCCCAGAGACTGATGCTCCTCTGGAATAAATTCCCAATTCACATGACTCAGAGCTCCTCAATAACCCTATTAAAGTGCAACCTAGACAGCTGGGTGGGAAACTGTACATTCACCCCAGGGGTGACACCTATGTCCCTCATGGACAGGGGCAATCAGTGCTAAACATTGACTTACTCTATGAATAATGACCATCTGACCAAGGTCAATTTAGGAACATGGGTATCAAATGGCTAAGCCTGCAAAGCCCTAGGGCCATTAGCCTAATAACTTCCTATGAACCTATGAATGTATGCTGAGCTATATGTAATCTATGTAGTGAGGCAATTCAAGCCAATTCAAAGCTTTAAGAGTAATACAGTGGTGGTTGTGCTGGATTTTGTAACCTTATTTTACTATGCTTCCAGCTTATTTTTAAATGTAGTTGAAAGTTTGGTTAGAATAGGTGCACCCTGTAAGATACAGGAGGAGGCAGGTAGTACCAAGAATGGCTTTGGTGATGTTTCTAAGGAAGTTTTATGCACATAGAAAATCCCTAATTTTGGTGAGTCTTTTGTTGTGTTATTTTGAACATGCAGGTGAAATTTAAAGTTATCATGTATAGTCACTCCAAGAAGGTTTGTATGGGAGACTACTTCAGCTTCAATTTTGTTTAGTGAAAAGATGATGAAATGCACTTTATCAGGCATGTGTGATTTGGGGACGAATAGCATTAGCTTTGGGTTTTTTTAGGGCTGAGTAGTAGATGAGCATTATGGAGACATTTCTCAACTGAGGAAAAAAGTTTCCTGCTTAGTATGAAGAATGTGCCCATGTTTTAAGTGGCTTTCAAGTCCCTCAGAAAATAATATTAGTTACTACAAAAGGAATTTCCAGAACCTTCACTAATTCCTCCTGTGCTGTCAGCCTTGGGGGATGTGTGTGAAACAGCCTGCAATCTTCCTGATAGTCTGGTGCCCCTACAAAGGCAGATAGATTGTATAAAGCTCATTAGTAATTTTAAGTTTTTATACACTCACCCCAAACCTGACCCAGCAGATATAGATTTAATTAATTCTAATGCTGATAAACATTTACTTAATTCTAATTCTCCACTTTCTAACAATAATGATAAGTTTTGGGAAAAAATGTACACTTCTGTAACTTTGATTTTCAGAATTTTGAATTGCCAGACTCGTATGTTAATGTTTATTCGAACCCCCAGATTCTCAAAGGTTTGCACGGAGTGCATGATTAGTGTTAGATGAAATTTCACCAATATGGCGGCCGAGTGATCCACGTACATGCACGTCTGACGTGCGTGAGCACTGTAGCACTAGTGCTGCACGCCCCCAGCCTCTGTATGCAAATCACCCCATTTGCAGGTGAAAACCATGCAAATGAGGTAAATTTGCCATCCAGGAAGCAGGAATCAGGGCGTGCAAGACTAGTATAATATGTAGAAATGTACTTGGTTAGTAACTGAGAACGGTACTGCAAACTCCAAAACAGAGCTATGACAGCTCCAAATAAAGGCTGCATATCATTGAGAAAGTATGCCAATGGCCAAGTAGAAGGCCATTGGCATTGCAAAATGTTTAAAAGATAAAAAAAAAATGTTTTTTTTCGCCGATCACGCATGTTTAAGCAAAGGGCAGTGGCTCGCAAATGTGATCAGGGTGAAAAATAATAAAGTAAACCTAAAATAAGCATTCTAACTAAAAGCAGTAGTCTGCGATGCAAGCCAATGGCAGGCAGAATACATCCTGGCCAGTGAGTAATGGTTGCTAAGGGGGGAGGCTCAGTGTGGGACATGTAACTATGCATTAAAAGGCAATCCTATGCAAATGAGGTGAAGGATAGTGAATTCCAGTTTTCCCCAGGGTGTGAGGCAGGTCCCAAGAGTATAAGAGTATAAATAGCCGGGTGCAAGACTAGGATATAGGTGACATCATGGGGGGGCGTGTCAGGCATACTGTAATTGGATTGGAGCCCTGTGGCTCGGGATTGCTCCTGGCTTAGCACAGCTAAGCTAGGGGGTGTGTCTAAACCTGCCTAGCACTCTTTACAAAGTTTAAGCGGGTGTGCGTGCCGCGCACTGGGTTTTACAGGAAGAAAAAAGAAGTTAAACCAGGAAATAGCAGCTCTGTGCACATTTGAGCACTCCATTTGCACAGCGCGCACACGGGCTTAAACAGGGAGGCAATGGGAAGGGAAAACAGCAGTAGGAAGGTAATCAAGGAGAACTAGCATAGCTAGCAGGTGAAATGTATCAAAATCAGCCAATTACACGGGTAGCAGAACAGCCCAGCCAAGAACACTACTATAAACTAAGCAAACACCTTCCCCTCTGCTTTTTCCACACTCTACACCACCAGTGTATACAAGAGGGGAAATTTTAACAAACAAACCTACAAAATGAGAATGGCTGCAGCAGGCAACACAGAACAACATGTGCAAGAGGCTGAGGGTGGTGAGGATGTGAATGCTGCCGAGCAACCCACAGTGAGGAGATAGATATGAGTGTACAGACCCAGCGTAACCTACCAGGGGCAACATGAGCTGGAGATAGTGGAGCACTATAGGGTGGATAGAGACCTCCTACAGCAAATTGTCGAGCTGTGTCGGCCACACCTGACACACCACACTGGCCGAGGGAAACCCATCCCAGTGGATACCAAGGTATGTGTAGGCCTAGGTATACTAGCCACAGGTACCTCTCAAAGTACAACTGAGGATATCATGGGGATCTCACAGGCATCAGCATCCAGAGTATTCCACCAGTTCTTGGATGCCATGTCAGCACATGCCAGTGAGCACATATATTTTCTAAACACACGTGAGGTGTTGACCAGCAATATGCATCCCTTCCACCAAATAGCAGAATACACTGGGGTAGTGGGTGCTATAGACTGCATGCACTTATGTATCAAAGCACCACCCAGTGAGCAGGGTAGGACCTACATCAACCACAGGGGCATCCCCTCCATCAACTGCCAGGTCATATGTGATGCCCAGGGCATTATAATGAATGTGTGTGCTGGTTGCCCTGGAAGGTATGACGATTCACACATATGGCATCTGACACAGCTCTACCACAGATTTTCCAATGTGGACATCCCCTACGGTCACCTATTGGGGGATGCTGGGTACCCACTGGAGCCATGGCTGATGACACCCATCAGAAATGCACACACACCTGAACAACAATGCCATAATGAGGTGCACGCAAAGGCCAGACATATAATAGATCATGTGTTTGGGATGCTCAGGTCATGGTTCCAGTGTCTGGACACATCCAGTGGAGCCTTGCAGTATTCACCAGCTACATGTACCCAAATTGTTATGGTATGTGCTATGCTACACAATATGATCCTGCGGAAACAGCTGCAGCAGGAACAGCACGGGGGAGGGCCACACAGCCCCCCACCAATGTCAATGCCTGTACAGGCACAGAGTGACTCGGAGGAGGAACAACCTGAGCCTGCCCCAGTAGGCAGAAGGAGGCATGCCCAGTATGCCCTGGCCTTGGCAAAGAGGCTATATGCACTGACACAGTAGGGACACAGGGAATGACACCTCTCTCTGACTAGCACAGACAGTAAAAGGGATGCCAAACATGACACTACCTGTGCTCAACCATGTATAGGGAGTGTACTATGTGCATCCAACATAGGCAGCCCTCCAGCACCATCCTCAAGTCTGGCACACCCTCAAGGTAAGTCAATCAATGTACCAATTGCCAAATGGAGTAGAATGTGTTGTTACCTGTAGCTATGGTATGGATGTGAGCATGCAAGGGAATTGGGTGGCCGAATGTTAAGGCATTAGATAGTAGACACCCATAGTGGCAACATGACATCTGTAACACATACTGGAGTCACCATTGTAGCCAGTACTACACAGGGTGACAAAACCCACTGCAGGAAATGGGCTGAGTGACATGTGTGTCCATAAGACCCACACATGCCAGTCAGGAAGGTTCAGATACCCAACAACAGTCTCAGCCAGCAGGACAGGTGTAGATAAACACAACCAAATGCTGTACTATGACCTCTGAATGAGCCCTATGGGTAACCCCTCCCCCAGGCCTACACAGACAGACTACAGCAGGCCAGGCAGTGGGATGTAAGTTGTGAAGGCTAGGAAGTCAGAAACTAATATGTAGGTAATTAAAGCTAAGATCTGTAGTACACTGGTATGCCTTTAGCCAGCACGATAGGTAATACTACAGACTGAAATGGAGTACCTGACATACCAGTACAGTCCTAGCAAGTGTGTACAAGTGTCAGGTGTGCCCCCCCCATCCAACGTACACTTATAGTAACAGTCAGGTTTGCCACCCCACTCCTGTGTAGAAATGTAGAAACAGTCAGGTGCCACCCCCACTATGCAGAAATGTAGCAACAGCCTATGCTAAATGACCAATGGATACCCTGCAGACACAGCATGCTACCTGTCAGTGTACAACACAAAGGTCAGCACCACAGCACAAACTACCTGGACTTGATCCACACATGCAATAAAGATGGTCATACTGGGCATGCTCACACACTTGGAGGAATGAAGGCAATGTCAGTCAACAACATAGTGAAAGGTCATACTGGGCATGCTCACACATGTAAACACATGAAGGCCATGTCTGCAAACACCAGTGGACCAGACATATCTGGCAGTCGCAGTTCTTAGTGCAGACACATCAGTATGCACCACTACTGCCTTACACACACACAGTGGATAGGAGCCATCCGGGCCTGTCCCACCCAGCACACAGCCAAAGGGCCCCAAACACATAAGGTGCAGATGTCACTCACTGCAGATACTGGCCACCAGTATCTGTCAGCATGACAGATTATGTGTGTCACGTGTCAGCTGTGCAACATGACTGTACAAGGAAGTAGTCATCTAGTAGCTGTATACACGTACCTGTGACATATGAACCTGTGTGTGCCCACATGTGGCATATCAACCCCTACATGAATGGGTTATGGCCCATGCACACACTGCCCTCCCCATAGCAGTATTATGAGAAGCCTGCTGAGGTCATCCAATGTGAAATACACCTTTGTGAGAGCTGTAGCTCAGTAATCTCCATGGTGTGTCCCATAACTGCATACTGCTGTAATGATAAACTAGTTAGGTAGTAGTTCTAACCCTAGACTTGGCAATTGTGTGAGTGTGTGTTTGTGTGTGTGTGTGTGTGTGTCTGTCTCTGACTGTGTAGAGAGAAATGCTTTTTAGGCTACTCACACTCCGTACAATTCATATACTCAACTTTGGCAAGGCTGCTGATATCACTCACCTAGAAATACACCTCTGGGAAAGTCCTAGTCCAGTAGTCTCCGGAGCACGTTCTGTAACTGCGTACTGCTGTAGTGTGATGAAGTAGATAGGTAGGTGTTCTAAACCCAGACTTGCCAAGTGTGAATGTGTGTGCCTGACTGAGGAGAGAGCAATGCTTTTTAGGCTACTCACACTCCGTACAAATCATATACTCAACTTTGGCAAGGCTGCTGATGTCACTCACCTAGATATACACCTCTGGGAAAATCATAACCCAGTAATCTCTGCAGTGCGTCCTGTAACTGCTTACTGCTGTAGTGTGATGAAGTAGGTAGATGTTCTAACCCCAGACTTGCAAACTGTGTTTGTGTGTGTCTGGCTGAGTAGAGAGCAATGCTTTTTAGGCTACTCACACTCTGTACAATTCATATACTCAACTTTAGCAAGGCTGTTGATGTCACTCACCTTGATATACACCTCTGGGAAAATCATAACCCAGTAATCTCCATAGCGTGTCCTGTAACTGTGTACTGTTGTGGTGTGATGAACTAAATAGGTAGGTGTTCTAACCCTAGACCTGCCAACTGTGTTTTTGTGTGAATATGTGTGTCTGACTAAGGAGAGAGCAATGCTTTTTAGGCTACTCACACTCCATGCAATTCGTATACTCAACTGTGGCAAGGCTGCTGATATCACTCACCTAGAAATACACCTCTGGGAAAGTCATAAACCAGAAATCTCTGTAGCGTGTCCTGTAACTTTGTAGTGTGATAATGTAGTTAGGTAGATGTTCCAACCCCAGACCTGGCAACTGTGTGTATGTGTGTGTGTGTGTGTGTGTGTGTGTGTGTGTGTGTGTGTGTGTGTGTGTGTGTGTGTGTGTGTGTGTGTGTGTGTGTGTGTGTGTGCATGTGTGTGAATCTGTGTGTCCATGTGTCTCTGTCTGTCTTTGACTGAGTAGTGAATAATACTTTTTAGGGTACTCACACTCCTTAGAATTCATATACTCAACTTTGGCAAGGCTGCTGATGTCACCCACCTAGACATATACCTCTGGGAAGGTTGTAGCTCAGTAATCTCTGTAGCGCATCCTGTAACTGCGTACTGCTGTAGTGTGATTTAGAACTGTGGTAGGGGTTCCATCTCCATCCATGGCCATTCTGGATGTTTTGTGTGTGCTCCAATGTCTGCTCATGGAGCAATGCATTATAGGCTACTCACTCGCAGTACATTTCAAATGCCCTACTTTGGTAATCCTGCTGATGTCATTCCTTGTGAAATACGCCTTTGGGGAAGCTGTAATGTCCATGGTGCGTACTATAACTGTGCAGTGTAGTAAACAAGTTAGGTATGGGTTCTACTGCCAGACATGACAGGTGTGTATGTGTTTGTAACTAGTAGAGGTAGTGGTGAGTGTGTGACACCTGTGGGCAATGTGGAGCGGGTTTTGCATGTTTATTTTATGGTGGCCCTACTATATATCACAATGTCATCCATACAGGGATAACAGATGTAAATTAGCTGAGAGGCTGGGGTGCAAAGCCATACCCATACATGTGACACCAAGGCCAACCAATCACAGTTAGCAACCCCACTGTGTCTTCATATGTGACTCACAACGGACATACCATGCCTGACAACATGCCCTGTATGGACAGATGACACTAACATCAGGGAATGCTGTTAGCATGCTATCAATGTAGGTGAAAGGTAAACCTGCTGCCCATTACCAGTTCCTGCCACATGTGGGCAAGACTGGCACATCTGATGATAATTTGTGTTCACAACATGGGCCAGACACCCCAAGTACAGTAGCACATGTCACTGTACATGCATGTTGGAGGTGTGCACATCCCAGACACCATCCATGTCATGGACTAAGGAACACATACATGGCAAGTGATGCACAGCATTGGCCACACACAATAGTCACCCAGGTGACTGGATGGGGGATGCAATACTCACCTGTGGGGGAAAATGCAGAAACTACACACCTGAGCCATAATGCAGACCATTGTCATGTGGCCTCATGCCAAGGTATACCCATCACCTACCCTTGTACAGCCTGCTGGCACAGTTGACCACCACACACCCATGCAGACATGCACCCATGCATATCAGAACTGGCACCCTGTGTGTTCGTGTGTGTATTGTATGGTGTGTATGTCCACATCCACACTTACTACAACCCCCCCCAGGGCATACTGAAGCATGCTGTCTGATGTCTGAAACCTCCTCATACTCCTTGCCCATACGATCTCCGTATAACCCATGTGGTGCATGTGATACCTGAACATTGATGTGTTGTAGCAATCCTTCTAGTGATGAGTTGCACTCCTGGCCCTGCCAAGTGTGTCACTGTGTGTGTGTCCCTGTGTGAGTGTGCCTGTGTTGATGCTGGCACATGTTCATGCAGACAGGCATGTGTATGTCACCTACCGTATATCTACTGTATCCCTGTTGCAGATATCACTCACTATCACATATATGTTCTGAGTACTACACATCAGGTAATCCATGTGGCACATCCAATAACTGCATTGAACTGTGATAGCACTACATAGTTGTCGGGGTTTGATACCCTGTGCTGGTAGGTGTGTGACACAAACATGTTTCAGTTTTACTCCCCCACACCTCCCTGACATGCATTTTCCTCTGTTCACCTCCCCCACCCCTCTCTTCTGGATGTGGAGGCCCACACCTGCTTTGCTTAGGCAGCAGCATGTGTATTTTAAGTGATGCTCATGATTAGCTGATGGCCTCTGCACAAATTGCAGCCCTCCCCTAGCTCATTGAATGTGGAACAGCTGTGGTAACATTCCCATAGCCAAATGTATGGAAACACACTCCAATACTTAGGAACATCTTGGTGGTGTTGGCCCTTTTCAGTCACTGTGAGCAGGAACTAGATCTGTTGTTTGGCAAACAGCATCTCAGATGGATTGGGAATTTACCTCTAACAACATTCACTGTGGAAAGAGGGCAACGAACAGGAGGGGGATGTGCCTGACCTGACTACAGACTGTAAGTGCTGCTATACTGCATTTGGAGTAATGTTGGTTTAACAGTGTTTGTCTGGATATGCCTGTCATACATGTCGCAATACCTGCCATGTCAGTTCCATGTATATGAGGGATCCACATCTGCAGGGTCATCTGCAAACTGGGCAGTGTTGTGCGTTTGGTTTGAGGATTGCAGTCTGTAGATGGTGAAGTCCGTAACAGTTACTGACTTTGTATCCCTCATAGGACATATGTTGCAACAAACCCCATTACAATGGTAAATTTTTGAGGTTATCACAGCAACATGTCTATACTGGACCTGTGTATGTGCTGTCAGCCACACCTCTGTCAACCTTTGTACATATGTAATGCATAAAGTGGTGCATATATGCTGTACACCATAAATAGTGTCATCATATCTGATAACAAGCCAGTGATATATGAGATTACTACACATGTTATGTACAATAGAGGTCTGTGTAGTGATGGTGAATGTCAGCAGTGTGTGTATTGTTAATATGTACATTAACCTGTGTACAGACTGTGGTAGATGTCATTATTCTAACTCCCCTTCTATCTGATGTTACATGCTGCCCCACTGTATGGTACCATTTTGCCGTACAGGTTTGTAGGCCATACACACACACATGTCCCATACCACAGACAGCTATCAGACCAAACTGTGTAGCAGCCCAGTATATGTAGGGTCATTCTGTGAGTGGCACATATGAGGATGGTGTAGAACAGATAGCCCATATACTGTAATAATATGCTAGTTTACCATATGTGGCTGTGTTCACATTGGTTGTGGTTATGCACTTTCACACAGATGTATCTTACCCTGTGCTGTGACATGGCTGTTGAGCCTGCTATATATGCAGGTACATGTGCATTCCCCCATACGAGATGTAAGCCACTGTTGAGCCAGTCTGCCAGTAGCCTGCACAGTGCATTGTTACATGCCTAGTAGCCTAGTGTACTTACCCAGTGAGATGTCATGTGCAGATATTTGCCAGATGTACTGCTGACGGGCCTCCCTTAAAAGTCTTGTATGTCAGACAGAGCAGTGGGATGCTGTACAGATGTATGTCAATATCTAGTGGGTAGTATGTGTCCATGGCACCCCTGTACCAGCAGTCATTATGTATCAGGCCAGACAGGAGTGTGTGAATCTAAAACCTATGGTGGCAAATGTATACCAGTCGTTATGTGTTATACCCATCTACATGGCTGTCTAAATCCATATTGTCAGGCCTGGTACATATGTTGTGCACTAAGGGGTTATGTGTATACTTCTGTACTGTACAGGGTATGTCCAAAGTTCCACATATATTGGCCAATAGCTCTGCTGCACTCCACAGGGGCATTACCTGCTTGCGGCGGTACTTTACAATGATTTCTTTAGGATGTCTGTCAGTAGCCAGTAACACACATGTTATAAGCAGATGTCACCTTCCACACACACCATGTCTGTGAAGACAATCCCAATGACAGTAGCAATAGTCTAGTAATATACCTGCTATACATACCTGACATACCCTTGCACTACGACCTTGGGACTGTAGGGGCTGGGGTAGGGCTAAACTCCATGTCCAGGACATATGGTGGAAATATATGTACATATACTTATCCCGATAGCCATATATATATAATTACACATGTGTACTACTTCTGATTATCACTGTCATGGCAAACACCCACTATAAATCCCTACAGCATGTGGGCGTAGTCCCTTTACATTTCCTGTGTGATGGACATCCTTCCTGTGTGTGGGCATCAGTGTTACAAACAGCAGGTAACAATACCTCTTACAGGAGAACCTTCAAACTCAGAGCGGCCACATATTTGTAGGAGGATCAGGAACTACAGACAGATTGTGAGTAGAGCTGTGTTATGCTTTGTATAGTACCGGTGTTACAGGGTGTGTGTGTGTATATATTAGTCTACCTTGGAATGCAGTCTGTCTGCATAGCTCACTACTGTTGGCCTATCCTCTTGCTGGACAGAGGTATGCCTATCATGTGATGTCCGTCCACCACACAGGTCCTGTGTCAGATATTACACTGGCAGTGTGTGTGTTGCATGCTATCAGCATATGGCTACATCCATTTCTGTTTCTAACCTCAATTCTCTGACTAAGGATATGTTGCAGACCATCCTGTAACACCAGCACCTTGCTTAGTGTATGGCAATAGTGTTCCACATATGTGCCTGTGTGCCAACCTCTGTCCTCTATTTACATACCAAGCTGTGCACATACGTCATGCTGTTGGGGGTTGTTCTGTAGTGGGCTGTGAGTATAGCACACTGCCATTGCTGCCATTAATCCACTGCTGTTGTATCCCCCACACATACACTGGGGCTGGGGCCATATATGTGTGTGCGTTACCTACACAATACATGTGTGCCCTTATGCTTTGCAGAGGCCAGTATATGTAACAGTGGTATATGGGCCTGTATTACTGAGTCTAGGTGGGGAGCACCATAAATGACCTAGGCTGTCACAAAATGTGGGTGTATCAGGGGTGAGCTGCCACAAGGTATCTGGCTGTACAGTACCGCATACTTCACCTATACTGACATTGCTTACATGAATTGGGGTACTGTAAGCCTACTGCCTCCTGCCATACAGACTGTTCCGTTTGTCAGTGTGCTCGTGATGGTGTCAGTTATGCCTTGTTATGTACCAGTTACAACCTATTTGATCACAAAACGTCTTTACCTCCTGCTTGTACAGAGTGTAGATAGAGGCTGTTAAACTATCCACCTGCAGTGCATACTGTTGATTGTTTGGTATCCTGTGTCCCAGTCTGTCTTCACTATTGTACAATCTGAAGGGCTTGGCCTGGACAGCAACAGTTGTGAACATTTCCAGACTACTGTATTAGTGTAACTGTTTCACAGTTGCAGTACTCTGTTTATATGGTTGTCAGTATCTGAACAGCTATATGACATGGCATATAGAACTGTGATAGTACACAATTAAAGGATTCCCATTTCTGCAAACCTGTGTGTGGTGTCTTTCCTATGACCTTTCTATGGGTATATGTTGCAGGCAATGATTGACATTTGTATGGATGGCCCATACAGTGTCCAGATGATCAGGTGTTAACTGTAGACATAGTGGCTGTTCCAGACTGTGTGCACTGACTACATATGTATCTTACTGTACATATATCTGTATGTGTATGTGTAGTCACATGTAAATATATATATATATATATATATATATATATATATATATATATATATATATATCTGTATCTGCATATCTGTGTATCTGTATCCTGGGGATGTTGATGGCTTCCACATATTACATGTCCTATGGGAGGCAGACTGTACTTGGTAGTGTTTTGCAGGGCGCACGTGTTTGGCTGTGTGGGGATGCCTAATCGTACAAGACGTATAGTGTGTGGGGCCTCTCAACCCCATTAATTGTGCATGTGGACATATGTGTATCTGTTAATCTGCCATTGCTATCTACAGATGTATGACCATATATACCTATATAGATATATATGCTTGTTAACATATATATAACTATGTCCGTATATACCTACATAGATATATATCTGCGTACACATATGTAACGTGCTGTGTATATGTAGACATATAGGTGTAGATGCATATATGTGTCGATTTAGGCATATGAATGTACATATGTGCATATATATAGAGTTAGTAAAACAAAATATATATATATATATATATATATATATATATATATATATATATATATAAATAAATATATATATATATATATATATATATATATGTTGTATCTGTTTAGATTTTAATATAGTTACACACACAGATATCTAGGTGTTGGTATACATTCTGTGTACTGTTGCATGACAGGACTAAATGATATGTTTCTGAAAACATTGAATTTGTGTGCATCTGTCATGGCTTAGTGGTACATCACTTTGTTTAGTGTGTGCAGGGTCCTTGCAAGAGCTGTTTATTTTGTTGCTGGGCAGAACACGGCCCATTGAATACAGAGTGATTAAGGCACTTTTAAGCAGTAGTAAGTGGGTTTGCGCAATGGCAATCACTGTTAACCTCCGCTTATGTTTTCTCACACTCAGCTTCAGAATTGTTCAACCTGAGTAGGCATAGCTTACCCCCACACAAACCTACACAAATCCACTTACTGCTGTTTAAAAGTGCTTACTGCTGCTTACCCCCGTGGTAATTTCTTTACAAGAAACGAAAAAGGGGTTGATAGGAAAGTGGTGAAAAAAGGGGCACAAAGAGGGTAAGACAGTAAGGAAAATAGCTAGGCATAGATAGATAGATAGATAGATAGATAGATTAGTACTAGGCTAGTTGCCCTTGCGAGCCATTTTAAGCCTAGCCAATTATCCCTTGTGAGACTCAAACCCTGCACCTTGTGTTTGTAAGGCAAACACCTTAACCATTAGGCCACCCATGTGCAGGAAGGGTATAGGAAAGGTCCATAGCTGCCCATTTCTTCTACAGCAACAGCTGTGCATATACATTGAATTTGGAGGTACATTTGGACCCTCAAACCCCTGGGAGAGGGGTGAGGACAACATATATTCATTGTGATGCCAATTACACCAGATTACATGTGTCCAGTGGACACGTGTACAAAATGGACAGCTATGTATGGGGCGAGATTCTTTTGTGGGAACAGATTGCCCTTTTTATTTTTTTATGTGAAAGTGGGATGTTGGGGAGGGGTAGTAAGTATATTTGGGGAGGTAGGTTGGGTAGGTTAACAGACAAGACAAACAAGACGCATACAGGGATGGTATATGACACATGTGGGGGGTAAACACCTTGGATGGGGAGCGGTGTTTGGAAGTCGCAAGCTCATGAGCCCTCAACTGGAAACAGTGGGACTGAGGTCCCCACCCATGGGTAGTCACCACTGCACCTTCACGGCACCAAAGGTGGCTGTGCTGGGGGCTGTGTAGGAGGGGCAGGTTCACCCTCTAAATGCGCAACTCGGCCCTCAAGCTGGCGTAGTTGGTCTCAAAACTCCAGATCAAGCTCCCTATGCACCACGGCCTGGACATGTTGATGGGTAACAGGTTCCCCTCTGAACCCGCTCCGAAGGGGGGTAAACCCCATCCACTGCAGCGGGTTCTAACCGAAGGTGGTGCAGGGCCCACGGAGATGGAGGTCCCAGGCTGGGCCCCAGATGTGCTGGTGCCCAGTGTCATGGCCAGCTGAGGTGGGACAGGTGGGACCGCTGGGACCGGCCTTCCCATACGAGCTATGTTGTAGCAGGTTTATGACAAATATGGGTTAGTAACAGTCAACACCATTCAGGATCAGTTATAACAGTATGCATAGGTATTCCTAATTAACCCAAAACACCAGATTTAACACAGTTGCAGAGCAAGCAGAACACATGCATATATGGAACAACAGTGGCCATTACAAGAGCATGCAGGTTTCATTGATGGTAACAGGCCACTAATATGGGTGTATTTTAACATGGCACATGCATAGAAACAGATGTGAATATTTATAAACCATTAGGACATATGTCCCAATAAAAGTTTGGAGTGTACACATACCAGTTGAGGAGTGTCATTAGGTTATTTTGCACATATGGTAGGGGTGACAGAGAGAGTTCAATTAACAACTGATATATCCTTGTAGTTTTCACAACATTCTTAGTCACTGTAGTGATCTTTCCCTTACATGTATTATTACACTACCCGATGGCCTTATATTGTACACTGGTGTGTTTATAGATTATTATATATGTGACCTGTGTCTTACATACAGGTGTGACAAGATGCAGGAGTTAATGCAACATATGCTGAGAATTGCTGTCATGCACTTTGGGTGAGGTGCTAGAATGACAGGTTTGTTTTCATATACATTCTATGACTATGTACATGGTTAACTATCAGTTATATGTCATTAACGGCTGCCTACATTTCTTGGATCATCACAATGAGTTTTTAGGGGAACGGGGTACCAGGCTGGTGATATGGGCCATTTAGCTGGACATGCTGGACAGATTGGAACAGTTGTGGGGTATGAATATGCATACAACTTTCAATTTGAACATCACATTCTGTACAGTTGTTGGGTGTAATTATGCATACAGCTTCTATCTTAACATTGTTACAAAATCTGTACAGTTGTGGGGTATGGTAATGCTTTCAACTTAGTAGCACTCCCAGGATTCAAACCCATGCTGTGTGTGACAAAAATTATAGCTAACATCACAGTACGCTGTGCTATCAGATAATTGATATAAAGCTTTCTACTGTTTTCTATCTAGGTCTCCCTCACATGTACAATATGACTGACCTCTTGGCACTTCCAACATTGTTATGCAGGACTTCATACACATTTTATCTGCATACCACAGTGTGGGTGACACTGCTTAAACTACAACAGTACTATTTATAGTATGCAACAGTTCACCAACATATGACAGAAGAAGTAAACAGAAGCACTCCAGGGGTTATACCTTTAGTCACAGACTATTACACATTTATTTCTACTGGTACAACACTTTCTGAGGCTCTTATATTTATTTGTTATGACAGTATATGCAGACTAATTACTAACCTGCCTCGTGACGTAGCCTTTGCAACCTAGCATCATGGGCTTTCTGGTTCGCAGCCCTCTCATCTGCAGCTGTCGGTGGAATACAGTGATATTTAGCCATACATATCCATAGTATACACAAGTTAGGCAATTCCTAACTACTTAGTGGAATGAGTACTTACTCAGTACTGGGGCATTAGCCATCTGCTGAGACTCCTGGATCCACTGTTCCAGTACATCCCCTCTCCACCGCTTCAGGTCAGCATGGTGGTGCCTGACCTACTCACCAATCTGGGCGATACCTGTGGTACTAGTGAGGTCACAGGCGAGACTGTCCCAGGCCTCCGTTTTATACTGCGAGCGCTGGTACTGGCCCTGCAACAGTCTCTCCTCATGGTGTTTTACCAGGAGCCATACCATGATTTTTGACTCCTGGATGCCCCGGCGCTGCACTCTAAAACAAGTGCCTTCACCCACACCAGCCATTCTGCCTGCAGTAGGAAGCTACAACCAGTTATAGAATGTATTCCCGCCTGTGTGGTTTAAATACAGCCAGTTACCCACACTTTTCCATGACTGACCGGGTTTGAAAAGGCTAAGGTATGGGCACACCTGCTTACCTAAGGTTGGCAGTGCTTAAAGTGGTATACCGCTAGGCAGATTGGATTGCCTCACCTACACATTGCTTACTCTTACTAAGTTGAACTGTGCTGCGGTTAGCTTTGCTTAATAGTAAATTTGCACTATAGTTGCCTTTTGGCAGTTATTTAGTCTTCATTACAGGTTATATATGTGTCTGGTATCTGTGATTCATGTGTACATACACTGTATAGGGACCTGGGGACTTCTACACTTTATTACAATAACACTTCACATCTATGCTTACTGAAGTACTCCAGTTCACATATTTATGTTATGTAGCAGGTTATACTACTTCACACTGTACATATATTCAATTCACGTTTGGTTGATTTTCCTGTGGTGAGAATTGGTTTGCTGGTACCTAATTCATCTGTATTGCTATGATGGCTTAGTGGTTGACTACTGTGAGTATAGTGTACAGGGTCCTGAGTTTGAGCCTTGCAGAGGCAGTTTATTTTGTTGCTGGGCAGAACATGGGCTATTGGGTACAGAGTGATTAAGGCACTTTAAAGCGGTTGTACGTGGGTTTGCATGACGGTAAGCACTGCTAACCTCCGGTTACAGTTTCATGCACTCAGTTAGCTTCTACTTTGCTTAATCTGTGTAGGTAATGCTTACCCCCGCGCAAATGCACTTACACACGCTTACTACTGCTTATATATGCTTACTTGTGCTTAAACCTGCTTAACAGTGCCTTATTCATTATGACACTGACACTTCACATGTGCATTTAATGCAGTACTCTGGTTCACATTTAAATGTTATTTAGTAGGTTATACAGCAAACAATGTTCATATACATATTTCACATAGAAAATGGAATGTTCTGCAGTGGGACCCAAACCGAGAATGTGCGTGCGGTAGGCGGATGCTGTGCCCACTACACTATTGCAGCTCTGCATAATTTGCATATTTCTACTTTAATGTCATACCCATGCTCCCTTTTCCCAGCCCCCAAGCTCCACGTACACAGCATCCATCCATTCTGCAGTTGCTAGCCCTGCCATACCACAGCTCCACACATTTCCCTCTCTGCACATCTCAGTATTCCTCCATATTACTGTCTCAATGCAACCTTCTGCAAGCTCTTCATCAATTTAGTCCACGTACATTTGAGCCTTCCCTTCATCCACCTATGATACTGGTGGAAACATTATTGTGACCCATAACGACTGGTGCATCCCAGCAGGGATAGACCTGTTGTTTTGTCACAAGTACACTTTGCTGGTCTACACTGTTTCTCCCACTGGTATCATCCTGCCAGGGTTTTAAGATGCAGTGGTTTGCTCACACACCAGACAAGCCTCATCTCCTGCTTCCACGGATGAAACACGCCCCCCACGCCATGGCCCGTTTTCCATTCCTCTCTTCAGTATTATATGAGACTACTGTTCTCACAGTATGCGCTGACAGGCACTGTTCATTGGTACTCATGGACTGCTCAGACTACTGTGACTGAGCACTGTGCACATGTTTGCTGGTATAAATGTACATACTTACATACATTTCCTATACTGTTGACTGACTGTGCCGGATGATATGTTTGTGATAACAGCAGCTGACTGTATGTCTGCCATGCCTTCATAGTAACTCACTTGGACTATAGTGAGCAGGGGGAGGACCTGGGAGTGCTGATTATGTTGTTACTGGTCATGACGAGGGCTGTGGGCTACAGCGTGCCTATGGCACTGTGGGGAAAGTGTAGGCGGGTATGTGCTGGTGTGCGCTAAGCTCAGACCTGCTAACCTCCAGTTACGGCATCTTATCCTGGGTTGGCCTCCACATTGCTTAACTAGTATGGCCATTGCTTACTGCTGCCCACACAGGCATAATCCCACTTGCTGCCACATACCCCCATGCTACTTCATGTACATGTCTGTATTATACATGCTTAAGTCAGGTGTACATGTCAGGTATGACTGTTCACGAAGGTCAGTGTAAGGTTAAGTGGAATTCCAGTTTAGCATTTTTGGTTAGGCTACACTCAGGTATTTGGGTTAGGTTTAGTTATGCCATACTTGTGTTTTAGAGTAGATGTGAATAGTGGAGGTGTAGGCGGGTAGGTGGAGGGGGGGACATTTTAACTCTATAGTAGGCCATTCGACTGATTGGTGGGGGAGCAGTAGTGTAGGTTTGCAGGGTGTTGGGATATGTATGCGAAGCAGGACAGTAGGTGTCAGTGTCAGTAGTTGGTGTAGGGGTCTGGAGTGTTGGGAGGGTGATGGACTTCTCCAGGTGGTGATCCAAGTGTGCTTGGGTTTTCCCTTCATGTGTTATTTACATGTATAGTCTGGGACAGCTGCGGTAATACACCTGGGTTGGGGGTTCCAGATTCTGCCCATATAGTTGTGTGGAGGGTGTCACCTACTTGTGACTGCGAACATTACTACGAATGCAACAGGGATCGATAGGTAAGTGGTGTTATTGGGCCACACAGAGGGGCTGATAGTGGGGACATGTCCAGAGATGTGCAGGACGGCTGATGGGAAGGTCCACAGCTGACCATTTCTTCTACAGTGACAGCTGTGTATACACCCTGCATTTGGGGGTAGGTCTGGACAATCACACCCCTGGGTGGAGGTGAGGATAGTCACAGCAATAATACCGTGTGATGCCAATTAGTTCGGTTTACATGGCTACAGTGGGGTGTTGCAACCATGTGTTCTTTCTTATTATTTAGTGGGTTTGCAACAACACATCTGGTTATACTGTCCTTTGCCATGTAAACTAGATTTTGCTGCAGTGGGACACATACCAGGCGTGGCTGCTCGTTAGGCATTGGCTCTGCCCAATGCACACTATTGCTTACATCCCTGGGGTGGTCCACATAGAACCGCTCCAGCCAATACCTGCACAGCTACGCCCATAATTTCATACCCATAGTTCCCAAACCACACATCCTCTTCAGCAGTCTTCCTTACTCCGGGTGTAGGTCGGGTCTAAACACACCATTACACACTGCCCGCTCTCCACTTCCCGGGACCCATCACGTATGTTGTCTCACCCCATGGGTCATCAGGCTTCCCCTACCTTGTAGCCCAGAAACATGTGTGCCCTGCCGTAGGTTATCCATGTAATGGCTGGAAGCCCAAGTAGCCATAAAATTTTTGGGTTGTCCCACAAGGGACATTCTTGTCTTTGTTTCAAGATTTGACTTGACGGGTCTCTCCCACTGGTAATATCCTGCCTGTAGTCTGGAAAGCAGTGGTTTGTTTACTTTTATTGTGTGTTTGTATGTTTCACCTGTCAAGCTGGGGGGGGGGGGGGTTGATGCTACATATTACACGTTTGTTGCTTGGACCCCTCACCCCCATTGGCACGGCCTGTGAACATATGTAATTCTTAACTGCTGTATCATATCTAGATATATATATATATGGATCTATCTGAGTTCATCGACATTTCAAAATACCGAAAACGAAATAACCGACACCAAAACAGCGAAACTCATATAACCGACGCCAGAAGATCGACAGTTCACAAACACGACATCGCATACACCCGACACAACATACCAACAAACAAAACACATCCCCTATCCAACACTCACACACACAACACAAGCACACCAAAATCCTTACAAACAAACACTAACCCATACATACACAACTATCCACAACCCTGACCCAAACCCTTACCCTAAGGTCCGTCACTATCGCACACTCACCCAACCCGCCTAACCCTAACTCACTTATCCCACCCTACCCCTACAAAACACCAACATCGCACACTTACCTTACTCGCGACACTCACCTAACCCGCCTAACCCTAACTCACTTATCCCACCCCTACCCCTACAAAACACCAACATCGCACACTTACCTTACTCGCACACTCACCTAACCCGCGCCCTAACCCTAACTCACTTATCCCACCCCTACCCCTACTAAACACCAGCATCGCACACTTACCTTACTCGCACCCTATCGTCCGTCACTACCGCAGACTTACATATCCTTTCCCCATCGCAGCTTCTCAGCGTCGGTGTCTTCTTCCGTCGGTCTTCTGCCTCGTCGATCTTCTGGCGTCGGTGACGTGACTTTCGACATTCTCGTGTCGGTGAATTCGTTTTCAACATTGTAACATGTCGATGAACTCAGATAGACCCATATATATATATATGTATATGATATAAATAAATGCCTCTGGTGCTGGCTCCACGTAGAAATCGCCAATAGCAAACACAATATCCAAAATGCAGTATATCAGTCAGCAAAGTCTATTCAGACCTCATAAAGTGTTAGGCAAAGATGGTGCTATTCAGCATAAACAAAACTTGTAATAAATATAAGAAGTCTATTCAGACAAGTTTACCATGATAAATATCCGTTCCTTGATAACATTGTACACAGGAGAAGCATCAAAGTATAAAAATCACAGCTTTATTGAGTCCTCGGTAAGCGCTTTCACATTTAGCTTTGTCAAACCATAAAAACCATAAAATGAAATGCTCCTTATATACAATCAGTTGAATTCATTGGTCAACTTAATAAGATAATTATTCAATTATATAACAATTATCTTAAAGAGCCATTGAAGCATTAAATTTTACATCATTTTAAAACATTATTTTATATGCATGGATAAAACACATAGATAAAACACATAAGTAAGATATATAAATAAAATATTTGATGGGATATGAAAACATTATAATGTTGATTACATACACAAACATAATCATGTGAAGAATATATATATATTTTTTTATATATATATATATGTACATAATAAATGTGTGTATAATAAGTGTGTACTAAGTGTCAGATTCGATGTCTCCTACTTTTTAATATGGGCTTAAGGGGAACTCTATCATTCAGCCCTGGGGGAATGTGTGCTTGCGTTTTTATGATCCATTGTGTTTCTACGGATTCAGTTAAATTCCTAATGTCTCCCCCCCTAATGGATGGCTCAAGTACTTCTAGTGCAGTAAAAGAAAAAACATGTCTATCATCTGTTGCCAATATGTGTTTGGATAGTGCATTTACTTCTGATTTGATACGAATCTGATATAGATGTTCCCAAATGCTTTGTTTAAACATACAATTGGTTTTACCTATGTAAAACGAAGAGCATAGGGAACATCTAGCTAAGTAAACAAGATTCTTAGTCTCACAATTGGCATTAGCCCTTACTGGAATAGAATCACCTGAAATGGGGTGTATAAACATGGAAATATTCTTAATATAAATGCAATAATTGCATTTATTACATGGTATTGACCCGCTAAATTCTTCAATATTATGGTTATTCCTTGTTTCAGTACAGCATAATAGATGGTATAGACTATTTTTATCTTTGTAAGTAAAATTTGGATGGTCTCCAATATGTTTTGATACATCAGGATCCAATTTCAGAATGTCCCAGTGTTTAGTGATGGAATCTTTAATGGAGTAAATATCCTGTGTATAGTGGGTTACATATCTAACAATGTCACTATGGGTATGTGATGTGTACCTAAGTTCTCTGTTATATTCCATAGCTCCAGCTTCTGAAAAGATAGGTACTGCCTTATCCCGCCTCAAATTTCTAACCTCTCCAAAAGTGTCATTTATTTCTTTAGTTCTATAGTTTTTCTCTAACCTTATTTCCATGTCCCTCAATTCATCTTCAAAATTATCATCATCTAAAGTCAAGCGGGATAAACGCATGCCTTGTCCTTTTATAACATTTCTAAATGTGTGGAGGGTGCATGCTCCTATTATTTAGTAAATTATTCTTGTGGCATGCCTTCCTATGGGTGTTAGTATTATAGTGGCCATTTGGGAGACGCCAAATGTTAACATCCAAAAAGGGTATCATTTGGGCAGAGAAGGTCATAGTAAATTTCAAAAATGTTGTTAGTGCATTCACTTCTCTCTCAAAGTTATGTAACTCCACTTCGTTACCTTTCCAAAGAAAGAAAAGGTCGTCTACAAAACGCTTGTAGAAGATGACATGTCTCCTGTAACTGTCTAATGTGAATAATTTCTGTTCCTCCCAATTAGCCATTACCAGATTGGCGTAGCTATTGGCACATGCTGTGCCCATAGCCACGCCATTCTTTTGTAAGTATATCATCTCCGAAAATATAAAGGCATTGCTTTCCAATACTAATTCCAATAGGGAACATAGGAAATCCACTGTAACAGGTGTCAAAATAGAATGAGTAGTTAAATACTTTTGTATGTAATCAAGTCCCTGGTCATTAGGAATACTTGTAAATAATGATTTAACATCCATCGTGACCATCAATAAATCTGTGTGCTCTGAATAATTTTTGGTGGCTTCATAGAAATCAAGTAGGAACATTCTAGAATCCCTTAGTATAGTATGGTTATTAGCTACATATGGTTTTAACATTTTTTCCACATAGAAGGAAATGTTTTCCGTGACCCATCCACGACCAGACACTATAGGTCTTAGTGGGGGTTTCACCGGATTTTTATGTATTTTTGGTATTCCCTTGATTATAGGAATAGTGGGTTCTTCTAATATAAGATAATTGTATAACTTATAGTCCATTATACCTAATTTATACATATCTTCTAGGCTGTTATATACATTGTGGACAATTCTTATTGTCTCCTTTTGTGAAATAACCTGATAGAAATTGGTATCACTAAGCATTTCCAACATGTAGCATTCATAATCTATCTTGTCTAATATAACTATTGGGCCACCTTTATCTGCAGGTTTGATACATATATTGTTATCTGAGATTAGTCCACTTAGGGCTTGTTGTTGTTTAAAAGTTAGATTATTCCTTATATTCTTAGCTGGATTTTTATGCAATAAATATAGCTCTTTCTCAACAGCCTTACTAAAGACTTCAATGGTAGGTTGTAAGTTAGGTATCATTAAGCTGGGTTTTTTGATGTCATGGTAGTTAGATATATTATTATTGCCAGAAAACATCACCTTTAATTGTAAATTTCTTGTAAACATTTTTAAGTCTAAGATAGAATCCGTAATGGTACTCATCTTGGAAGGAACATAGGATAGGCCTTTATTTAACACTTCCAGTTCTAATTTATTCAATGGTCTATGTGATAAATTGAGTACTATGTTAGTCTCTCCCACATTTTTTTGAGTGTCGGCTCTCTCATACCAGTCATTGGGGCCTTTCTCTTTTGCCTGCCCCTGCTCATTGAGCGTTCTCTCCCCTTGTGTCGCTGTTCCGCTGAATTGTTATATAATTGAATAATTATCTTATTAAGTTGACCAATGAATTCAACTGATTGTATATAAGGAGCATTTCATTTTATGGTTTTTATGGTTTGACAAAGCTAAATGCGAAAGTGCTTACCGAGGACTCAATAAAGCAGCTGGGAGAGACTAACATAGTACTCAATTTATCACATAGACCATTGAATAAATTAGAACTGGAAGTGTTAAATAAAGGCCTATCCTATGTTCCTTCCAAGATGAGTACCATTACGGATTCTATCTTAGACTTAAAAATGTTTACAAGAAATTTACAATTAAAGGTGATGTTTTCTGGCAATAATAATATATCTAACTACCATGACATCAAAAAACCCAGCTTAATGATACCTAACTTACAACCTACCATTGAAGTCTTTAGTAAGGCTGTTGAGAAAGAGCTATATTTATTGCATAAAAATCCAGCTAAGAATATAAGGAATAATCTAACTTTTAAACAACAACAAGCCCTAAGTGGACTAATCTCAGATAACAATATATGTATCAAACCTGCAGATAAAGGTGGCCCAATAGTTATATTAGACAAGATAGATTATGAATGCTACATGTTGGAAATGCTTAGTGATACCAATTTCTATCAGGTTATTTCACAAAAGGAGACAATAAGAATTGTCCACAATGTATATAACAGCCTAGAAGATATGTATAAATTAGGTATAATGGACTATAAGTTATACAATTATCTTATATTAGAAGAACCCACTATTCCTATAATCAAGGGAATACCGAAAATACACAAAAATCCGGTGAAACCCCCACTAAGACCAATAGTATCTGGCCGTGGATGGGTCACGGAAAATATTTCCTTTTATGTGGAAAAAATGTTAAAACCATATGTAGCTAATAACCATACTATACTAAGGGATTCTAGAATGTTCCTACTTGATTTCTATGAAGCCACCAAAAATTATTCAGAGCACACAGATTTATTGATGGTCACGATGGATGTTAAATCATTATTTACAAGTATTCCTAATGACCAGGGACTTGATTACATACAAAAGTATTTAACTACTCATTCTATTTTGACACCTGTTACAGTGGATTTCCTATGTTCCCTATTGGAATTAGTATTGGAAAGCAATGCCTTTATATTTTCGGAGATGATATACTTACAAAAGAATGGCGTGGCTATGGGCACAGCATGTGCCAATAGCTACGCCAATCTGGTAATGGCTAATTGGGAGGAACAGAAATTATTCACATTAGACAGTTACAGGAGACATGTCATCTTCTACAAGCGTTTTGTAGACGACCTTTTCTTTCTTTGGAAAGGTAACGAAGTGGAGTTACATAACTTTGAGAGAGAAGTGAATGCACTAACAACATTTTTGAAATTTACTATGACCTTCTCTGCCCAAATGATACCCTTTTTGGATGTTAACATTTGGCGTCTCCCAAATGGCCACTATAATACTAACACCCATAGGAAGGCATGCCACAAGAATAATTTACTAAATAGGAATAGCATGCACCCTCCACACATATTTAGAAATGTTATAAAAGGACAAGGCATGCGTTTATCCCGTTTGACTTTAGATGATGATAATTTTGAAGATGAATTGAGGGACATGGAAATAAGGTTAGGAGAAAAAAACTATAGAACTAAAGAAATAAATGACACTTTTGGAGAGGTTAGAAATTTGAGGCGGGATAAGGCAGTACCTATCTTTTCAGAAGCTGGAGCTATGGAATATAACAGAGAACTTAGGTACACATCACATACCCATAGTGACATTGTTAGATATGTAACCCACTATACACAGGATATTTACTCCATTAAAGATTCCATCACTAAACACTGGGACATTCTGAAATTGGATCCTGATGTATCAAAACATATTGGAGACCATCCAAATTTTACTTACAAAAATAAAAATAGTCTATACCATCTATTATGCTGTACTGAAACAAGGAATAACCATAATATTGAAGAATTTAGCGGGTCAATACCATGTAATAAATACAATTATTGCATTTATATTAAGAATATTTCCATGTTTATACACCCCATTTCAGGTGATTCTATTCCAGTAAGGGCTAATGCCAATTGTGAGACTAAGAATCTTGTTTACTTAGTTAGATGTTCCCTATGCTCTTCGTTTTACATAGGTAAAACCAATCGTATGTTTAAACAACGCATTTGGGAACATCTATATCAGATTCATATCAAATCAGAAGTAAATGCACTATCCAAACACATATTGGCAACAGATGATAGACATGTTTTTTCTTTTACTGCACTAGAAGTACTTGAGCCATCCATTAGGGGGGGAGACATTAGGAATTTAACTGAATCCGTAGAAACACAATGGATCATAAAAACGCAAGCACACATTCCCCCAGGGCTGAATGATAGAGTTCCCCTTAAGCCCATATTAAAAAGTAGGAGACATCGAATCTGACACTTAGTACACACTTATTATACACACATTTATTATGTACATATATATATATAAAAAATATATATATATTTTTCACATGATTATATTTGTGTATGTAATCAACATTATAATGTTTTCATATCCCATCAAATATTTTATTTATATATCTTATTTATGTGTTTTATCTATGTGTTTTATCCATGTACATAAAATAATGTTTTAAAATGATGTAAAATTTAATGCTTCTATGGCTCTTTAAGATAATTGTTATATAATTGAATAATTGTCTTATCAAGTTGACCAATGAATTTAACTGACTGTATATAAGGAGCATTTCATTTTATGGTCTTTATGGTTTGACAAAGCTAAATGCGAAAGCGCTTACCGAGGACTCAATAAAGCTGTGTTTTTAAACTTTGATGCTTCTGTGTATAATGTTATCAAGGAACGGATATCTATCATGGTAAACTTGTCTGAATAGACTTCTTATATTTGTTACAAGTTTTGTCTATGCTGAATAGCACCATCTTTGCCTAATACTCTATGAGGTCTGAATAGACTTTGCTGACTGATATACTGCATTTTGGATATTGTGTTTGCTATTGGCGATTTCTACGTGGAGCCAGCACCAGAGGCATTTATTTATATCATCTTCATTACGTTATACTGGCCGTTTTGCTGGTGTTCTTTGGTGTTTTGATCGTAGCTATTTCGTTTTATATTCTTCTGATATATATATGTATATTTACACACACACACACACACACACACACATATATATATATATATATATATATATATATATATATATATATATGTATTTGTATGCATAGATATATATGTATGTATATGTATGTATATATATATATATATATATATATATACATTGCTGTACATATATATCTAATGACATCTGGATGCATGGGTGTCTGCAGATGTATATATCTATATGTGGGTATTTATATATATGTCTGTCTATGTATGTATACATTTGTACTACAGAGATGGAGAGGTATATATACACACACATTCCTCCAGGGTCGTCGGGAGGCATACGCACTGTACTGATTTCAGTACAACTTTTGTAGAAGGGGGGTAGCTTTTTTGAAAAAAAAAAACGTACGTATTTAAAGGGTGTTGGCTTCTTTAAGGAGCATACCAGCCAGTCAGAAGTGAGCTCACATCATGTCCGGCTGGCTGCGAGCGGGAAACAATCTGAGTTGGAAGGCAAGCAATGGCTTCACGAGCGGGAAACTGGAAGACAATGATTATCGGAAGGAAGGCAAGGGCGCGTTTTTGAAGGCAAGGTAACATTTGAAGTGTGTAGGGCGTTCGGATTATTATCGGAAGGCAAGGGTGCATTTTTGAAGTAAGTGCATTTGGAAGGCAACGTTTGAAGTGTGTGTAGGCAAGGGCGCGTTTTTGAAGTAAGTGCATTTGGAAGGCTGTGTGTGTGTAAGTGCATTTGGAAGGCTGTGTGTGTGTAAGTGCATTTGAAAGGCTGTGTGTGTGTGTAAGTGCATTTGAAAGGCTGTGTGTGTGTAAGTGCATTTGAAAGGCTGTGTGTGTGTAAATGCATTTGAAAGGCTGTGTGTGTGTAAGTGCATTTGAAAGGCTGTGTGTGTGTAAGTGCATTTGAAAGGCTGTGTGTGTGTGTGTGTGTGTGTGTGTGTGTGTGTGTGTGTGTGTGTGTGTGTGTGTGTGTGTGTGTGTGTGTGTGTGTGTGTGTGTGTGTGTGTGTGTGTGTGTGTGTGTGTGTGTGTGTGTAAGTGCATTTGAAAGGCTGTGTGTGTGTGTGTGTATGTGTGTAAGTGCATTTGAAAGGCTGTGTGTGTGTAAGTGCATTTGAAAGTCTATGTGTGTGTAAGTGCATTTGAAAGGATGTGTGTGTGTGTAAGTGAATTTGAAAGGCTGTGTGTGTGTGTAAGTGCATTTGAAAGGCTGTGTGTGTGTGTGTGTGTGTGTGTGTGTGTAAGTGCATTTGAAAGGCTGTGTGTGTGTGTAAGTGCATTTGAAAGGCTGTGTGTGTGTAAGTGCATTTGAAAGGCTGTGTGTGTGTGTGTGTGTGTGTGTGTGTGTGTGTGTGTGTGTGTGTGTAAGTGCATTTGAAAGGCTGTGTGTGTGTGTGTGTGTAAGTGCATTTGAAAGGCTGTGTGTGTAAGTGCATTTGAAAGGCTTTGTGTGTGTGTGTGTGTGTGTGTGTGTGTGTGTGTAAGTGCATTTGAAAGGCTGTGTGTGTGTGTGTGTGTGTGTGTGTAAGTGCATTTGAAAGGCTGTGTGTGTGTGTGTGAGTGCATTTGAAAGGCTGTGTGTGTGTGTGTGTGTGTGTGTGTGTGTGTGTGCGCCCCCACATACTACACATGCTGGCTATAGGTGTTCAGGCTCAAACCCTGTACCTTTGCTTCAGGGTAAGAACAGCCTAAAGTCCCTAACCACCACCATTTCTGAACTTTGTTCAGATTTGCTTTTCTAATGGTTGTGAGCTATGGTGAGAACTGAAGTTGCATTTCTCCCATTATTGTTTTTGAAGTTTGTCCAGATTTTTTGTGATAAGGTGTGAAGTGAGAACTGAATTTGTATTCCCTCATTATTGGCTTTGTTTGTCCAGGTTTTTTGTGCTAAGAGGTTGAGAGCTTTCTAAGTGATAGCCATTAAGTTTGTCTTCCTATTTTTCAAACTGCTGATTTAGCATAGTGGTATGTTGCACTGACTATAGTGCATATGGTTCTGGGTTCAAGACATGTATGGTGATAACACAGCATTTTATTCTAGCAACCTTTCAAAATTATACAAGCAATGTTTAAAATGTGTCCCTGTTTTTTGGGCTTTTGCCCCCCCCCCCCCAATAAATGTTGGATTTTTCCAGATTTCTTGTGCTGCAAAGTTCAGAGATACAGCGGAGTGTCAACATTTTACAAGGAGCTGAGAGCTGCAGGGGAACATAAGTTTAGTGCTGCTTATGCAGAGTCTGCTTGTACTGTTAATAGCACAACAGGTAGTGTACTTGCTTTTGATGCAGAAGGCTGTGGGTTCTTCTCCCACAGTAAGTAGATGCATTGCTGATACTGTACTGTGTTGTAAAGGGGGGGTGGATGCTGTAGTCTGTTTTGGCGTAGATATCTAGTAGTAATAGTAACTATGAACCTGTTATCAGTTTGCCATCCATTCCCTATTGCAATATTACTAGTGCATCATTGTTTTTAATGCAACATAGGCAATTTATTCCTCAAGGGCAACAGGCACATTATTTGTAGATGAAACCATGAAATATAAAGTTGTTTGCTAGCAGCAGCCTCTTCATTAGTTATAGATTTCTCTAATGTGGAATTATGTAGATGGCTTTTACTAGTTCAGAGATTGTGCATATTTACCGATAGTGGTGGACTGTAGAAGTTTGAGTAGACTTTTATGATGGAAGGTGTATCAAAGAGCACGTGTATGTTTCATGTGCAAGGGGCCTATGATTTGAAAACAGCCCAAAGTTAATCTTTATCTGCCACTGGCAAAATGTATTTTCTTTGAATGTGGGTTTCAATGCTGTTTCAATGAATGTGAGTTTCAAGGGCAGAGAAGTTTTAATGCTAAGTCTAGTTTCATTGTGAGACTGCATTGCTTTGTTTAGCAGATATTTATTGGTGTTCATGCTGTAAAATGCAAAATAAAACTTTTTCTGGCAAATCATTTAGGAATGAAGTCACTAAATAATGACCGATGTTATGTTTCAGACGTCATAATCTTCAGAAAAATGTATGCTAAAGCAAGGCCTGATATTCTAGCAACTGTCTTAAGTTTATACAAAGTCAATTTTTAGTACTGTTTGTATGTTATCCCAATATATTTGGCCTTGTCCAGATTTCCTGCATTAAGAGGTTGAGAGGTATGTGCAAATAAATCGCTTTATAGAATTAGGAATATCCAAACCTCTCAACTGTCCCCAATTTTGGCTCAAAATGTTGCTCTCCCCCTAATAATCTCTCCGCAAAATAGCAATTTTGGAAGAAAACGTGGAGGGTTTACAATTATAAATAACTGTAATGATCAGTTATACATTACTTTTATTTCAGAAATGCATGTAGATTCTCTAATTTTGTCAGCTGCTCTAAGTTAACTGTGCTCATATTAAAATGGTGTCCCTTCTTTGACAGGTTCCCAGCTGTATTGTCTGGCAATTTTATATTTTTGCATCACATTTTTGGTCCATTTTTCATAAAATTGCAGTTTTCTGGCAAATTAGTGGCAAATTGTTAAAGACTGAAGTTAGAAAATAATGGCAGACATTTGAGTTTCAGATTTCATACCTTTCAGAAAATTTGTACTAATGCAAGACCTACTACTATTCTATTATCTTTCTAAGTTTATAAGAGCAATATTTAAAAAAAAGTCCTTATTTTTGGGCCTTTGCCTCAGTTTTATTTGAGTTTGTTGCTCTAAGAGGTTGAGAGGTGTGTGTGTGTGTGTGTGTGTGTGTGTGTGTGTGTGTGTGTGTGTGTGTGTGTGTGTGTGTGTGTGTGCTAGGTAGGTAGCATACCTCTCAACTGTCCAAATTTTGCAGAATGTCCAGATTTTTGCCCCATATTTTTTGTCTGTTCCTCATAAATTTTGTGATTTTTCTAGAAAATCATTGAAGACTGAAGTTGCTAAATAATGACAGACATTTGAGTTTCAGACTTCATGTCCTTTATAAAAATTCATACAAGCACAAATCCTGTTATTCTAGCAACTTTCTAATACTAGCACAAATCCTGTTATTCTAGCAACTTTCTAAGTTCACACGAGCATTATTTAATATCTGTCCCTGTTTATTTTAGGCTTTGTCCATATTTCTTGCACTAAGAGGTAGGTAGGGGTGTGTGTGAATGAAACATCCTAGTTAGGGGTAGCAGGTGGTTAGTAATTTACTCAAGCTCAAAACCTGTACCTTAGTTACAGAAAACAAAAGCATAAATTCTCTACCCCAACTACCATGCTGCATTTTTCAAAGAACTGACATTTCAGGTTAATTTTCAATTCAAGGAACAGAGTTTGAGTGAATTTATATTATATTACTGAAGAGGCATTACAGCGAATGCCTCTTCATCGACACTAAAAGAGCGAACCGTGAATTACGAGAATGGCCGTAGCTTGGCTGGGGAGGGGGGTAGCAGTTTGAGAGCTGTGAGTACAAATTTGAAAATCCTAGCTACACCCCTGCATACCTCTACATATTTACATCTACATCTGCTTATACCATTCTTTGCCATGTAAAATAGACTGTGCTGCAGTGGGACTCATAGCGGGAGTGGCTGCCCATTGGGTGGTGGCTCTGCCCAATGGACACTATTGCTTACATCCCTTGGGTGGTCCGAATAGACCTACTCCAGCAAACACCTGCACACCTAGACCCATAATTACATACCCATAGTTCCCCCAACCAGACCTCCTCTACAGCACTCATCCTTATTCTGGGTGCAGGTCAGGTCTAAACACACCACTACACACTGACCACTTTCCACTCGTACGTTGTCTCGACCCATGGGTCATCAGACTTTCCCACCCTTGTAGTCTGGGTATGTACACACCCTGCCTAGATAGGTCATCGCACGGGCTTCCTTCTATAACAAGACAATTTTTGGGGTGTCCCGCAAGGGACACTCCTGTCTCTGTTCCAAGATTAGACTTCTCAGGTCCACTGTGCCCCCCCCCCCTCGGTTGCATCCTGGCTGTGGTCTGGGGAGCAGTGGATTGTTTACATTGTTTGTGGGTTTGTTTGTATGTTTCCCATGTCCGGATTGGGGGGGGGATTCATGCTACGTGTTACACATTTCTTGCTTGAGCCACTCACCTCCATTGGCATGGCCTGTGAACATATGTCATTCTTAAGTGCTATATCTTATCATAGCTATATATCTAATTATATCTACACTCACATCCACACCCGCACACACACACACACACACACACACACACACACACACACACACACACACACACACACACACACACACACACATATATGTATATATATATATTGCTGTATCTATATCTAACGACATGTGGATGTATGGGTGTCTGCATATGTATATATGTGTATGTGGATATTTATTTATATGTCTATCTATGTATGTATACATTTGTACTACAGAGAGGGGGATATATATATCTATATAGTTATAGGTATTTATACAAACACATATACCTCTAAATCTTTGGCTACATATCCGGTAATGTTGCCTGGTATTGCTGGATACTGTGTTTTGTGTGCATACTGGCCAACCTTGTGTGAAACGTATGCTTTGTGATACCTACAACTAAATCCATTGGTGTACAAAGAGTCACACGTCACATCTATTGTTAGTACCAGGAATACATTAGTCCCCATGCGGGACAGCCCAGGCATTGGGTATTCAACCTTCGTCTACACCCAGGGTTACATAGGTACCCCTGGCTATGTGCATGGTCTCTGGAGTGTGCCACACCTAGGATACTTGGATCGGGACATCATACGGGATGGGTCCCGAGGGGGGGTGGGGGGCAATGTGTGGTGGTATGGTAGCTATGGTCTGGTAACCAGGGTAGGGATTGGTGGCTGCGTGTTTGTTGTGGGTGGGGGAAGAAGAACTGTGGGTTATGCATGTATGGGTTGGGGATGGCCTGGGTTGGATGGGCCTGTACTGCTCATACTGCCTGGTGGGTGGGGGAGAGGGATATGTGATGTCAACATGTGAAACATAATAGAGGGCTAATTTAATTCCCTAGTTCAATGACAGTTGTACAATACTATGAGCTTGGTAGTGTATTGCAGGGCGGATGTGTTTGGCTGTGCGGGGGTATGCAAATTTGTACATGACATATATTGTTTGGGGCCTCTCAGGCCCATTGACGGTGCATGTGGACATATATGTTTCTGTTCATCTACCATTGGTATCTACAGATGTCTGGCCATATATACCTCTGTGGGCATATATATTTGCTTACATATGTCTACCTATGTTGGAATAGACCTACGAAGACATATATCTGCGTACATATGTCACTTGATGTCTATATGTGGACATATAGATGTTGACATATATATGTGTAGTTGTCAGCATTTGCATGTATATCTGTTCATATATTTGTATACATACACATATATATATATATATATATATATATATATATATATATATATATATATATATATGTATATATCTCTGGATATTTATATATATGTATATACATATATATATATATATATATATATATATATATATATATATATATATGTGACTACATCTATAGATATGTTGCATCCATTTAAATAGTGATATATTTGCACACACATGCCCATCTAGCTGTAGGTATACATTCTCTGTACTGTTGCATGACTGGGCTGGGGTTATGTTTCTGACAACATACAGTTTCTGCATATCTGGCACAGCTTAGTGGTAAATTGTTTTGTGTATTGTGTGCATGGTCGTGAGTTCTGGGCTTGCAGAGGCTGTTTGTTTTGTTGCTGGGCAGAACACCGGCCATTGGATATGGTGTGCTTAAGGCACTTTCAAGTGGTTTTAAGCAGGTTTGCGCAGAGGTAAGCATGGCTGACTTCCGGTCACAGTGTCTTACACGCAGTTAGCTTCTCCTTTCTTTAATCTGTGTCGGCGGTGCTTCACCCCACACAAACACGCTTACACATGCTTACTAGTGCTTACATATGCTTACTACTGCTTATCTGTGCTTACGCCTGCTTGCTGCTGACATTCATTATGGTACTGACTCTTCACATGTGTATTTAATGCAGTACTCCAGTTCACATTTAAATGTTATTTAGTAGGTTATACAGCAATAAAATGTAAATAAATGTTCATATACAGATTTCACATGGAAAATGGTATGTGCTGTATTGGGACTCGAACCGGGAATGCCCATGCGTTAGGCAGATGCTCTGACCACTACACTATTGCTGAATTGCTTAATTTGCATATATCTTCCTTGTTATCTTCTTCAGCCTTTTAAGCTGCTTTAACCGTAGCTAAGCAATGGGCACACCCGCACAACTATGGTTAGCTGTACTCAGAGTTTTAGAAATAAATACAGGGGTTACTTCTTTTTATTTTTATGTCCTGTTGCTGTTGTACACATGGGGGACTGTTGGTGGGGATATGCGGACACCTATGAGCGGTCTCGCTCATTTATTTACAATTTCTGCTGTTTTACTTTGCAGGGGCGTGTTTATTCTGAGAGCTCTGCTCTCAGACACGCCCCTTGCACTCATCCACGCTCCATGTAGGATTAGGAGGTCAGGCAGCACGCCTTCATTAATATGCATGGCACACTGCCATTCTCCTCCTAAACTGCCGTTTCTGTGCAGGACTAGATTAGTCCTGCATGGAAGATTAGTGAATCCAGGGGTTACTGTTTTGTCTACAGTTTCTTCTTGTGATGAAAAAATCTACTTTAAATAACTTGGTTTCTTCTAGTGCACGGGTTATTGTTTGAATTGTATGTGTATGACTGTTTTGTTACTTCTTCCAGGGCTATTGCCACTGATACTCTGTTGAGGAGATTTTCCCTTTTATAAGATATGAAAAATGAGATTTTAAATTCACCTTTAGATAGAAATTTATTTTTTGGTCCCTGTGCTGCAAAGGTCTTATACTGTATTTTATATGTCACAGTAAACACACAAACTACTCTGTTTTAATATTTTGTAAAGAACTTACAATAACTCAACAAACACTAGAGTTATACATATACTGTTAGCAGTATTTTGTTCATCCAGTTGAGAGAATTCATATGTGGCAAAGCAGTTATGTCTGCACCTCCTGGTTTTTGAGATATATAGAGAAATGCAAAATAAATGACAATATAAATATTATATGAAGTCTGGCTGTATATTAAATATTATATGAACAATGAGTCATTCTGCACTATTCAGAGCCCAAGTATTAGTGCAGTTGTATTATGCATCATGTAACACTTGAGATGAAATCTTTCAACAACATACGCAGCACAGTTTTGGAATTATTAATACAGATATGTATGGACAATAGTAGATGCCTCCAGGCATTGTTAGGATGCAACTACAGAAACACCTACAGGTGTCATTCATCTTTAATGAGCCAACTGCTGCAGCAGGAAATGCAACAAAGGCAGCTCCACTAATGAAACAACGAGGGTAATTAGGACTGAAGAGCAAGTAGTGAAAGAGTTACTCAGCACTTAAAGGGGCAAAGCAAACAGTTTTGAACTGATGCCTGCTGTCATGGTACAATATAGCGCAAGAGATTAAGCAGGCATGTTCATCTTTCTGCTGAATGCTGACAGTATAGGAAATACATGCGTAAAGTGTGTTTGTTCACCCATTCATTGGAATGTGTATGTTGTGTTAGCATTATACGAGGGAATTAAATATCCTTTCTTATATTTTTTGTGAGGAGGGTCATTCACACAGTGACAGTACTACAGCTGAACATAGCCTTTGCTGATGATATGGATGAATGTTAACTGTCACTGGTTCTGTAAATGCTTGTAGGGCTGCTTATTATGGTCTCCTAACATCCCTCACTCCTCAGAAAATATTGCTACCTCATTCAACACACACTTCACACAAATCATATTATCACTAGCTAAACAACACAACCCCCCTCCCCTCCAACCCACACCGTCAACTAGTAATCTCCCCACTGCCTTCTCTTTTTCTCCTGTACCTACCTCCAACATAAAAAAACTCTTAACTAAACTTAAGCCCACCAAATTAGCAGCAGGCAACCTCCCAAGTGAATACCTACAAATCGCAGCTGATGCTCTGGCCTACCCAGTATCCATCTTGATTAACCGATCTCTGTCAGAAAGATACGTTCCCACAATGTGGAAAGTATCACATATAATTCCCCTCCACAAAGGCGGACCCTCCACAGAACTAACCAATTACCGCCCCATAGCTATTCTCTCTCCACTCTCCAAAATACTAGAGAGATGCATACACTCTCAGGTCTCAGACTACCTCCTTACTAACAACCTCCTTTCCAGTACTCAGCATGGTTTCCGACCAAATCATAGCACCACCACTGCCTTACTCTCCTTTACTAACACTATCCTTCAGCATAAAAACAATGGCTATCTCTCCTCTGCTACTTTCCTAGACCTATCTAAAGCATTTGACATGGTCCCACACAAACAACTTATCTCTGTCCTCAATAACCTATCCTTCTCTCAATTAGTCACCAACTGGTTTCAGAGTTACCTGTCTGACCGCCAACAATCCGTTGTATGGCAGAATGACATATCTCCCCAACTACCTGTCTCCATAGGGGTTCCCCAAGGATCCATCCTTAGACCCCCTACTCTTCTCTGTTTTCAACAATAATCTAGACTCTTCCACCAAACATGGCACACTCATACAATATGCAGATGACTCGACCATCATCTGCTCAGCCCAGTCCCTACCCAAACTGCAAAAAGTCACACAGGGAAGCCTTTTTCTCTGTTGAAACTTGGTTATCCGATGCCCAATTAATACTCAGCCCTAACTAAACTAAACTACTCATCTTCCAACCCACCAAACATACTCAAAACAACTCCCAGTTTAACATCACAGTAAATGACAACACCACTATATACCCAACTGAACACACCAAATTGCTAGGAGTGGAAATAGACAATAAACTAAAATTTGGCATTCACATATCCATGACCATAAAAAAAGTCCACAAAAAAATAGGAGTGTTATACAGAAATAAGCAACTTCTCACCAAAGCAGCAAAGATTTCAATAGCAAATTCCCACCTTATCTCCACCCTGCTTTATGTCTCTCCAATATATACCAACCTAAGGCAATGCAATCTAAATAACCTAGAGACCTGCTACAACAAAATCGCCAAATTCGCCACAGGGGCATCCTACTGTAGTCACCACTGTCTCTCACTTGCTGAACTGGGCTGGCTTGAACTCCCTCACCTCCTTCAATGGTATCAACTCTCACTCGCCCACAAACTAGTAGACCATCCACTAAATGTCCCATCCCTCCAGAATCTACTCCAACCCTATTGCACCACCAGACCACTAAGATCCAGCAACAAAAATCACTTGCTGATCACTAAAGCCAATAACTCTGCTGGTGAAGCACTATTCTCTTGCACCATAGCTAAATTATGGAACTCCCTCCCACCCACAATTACCTCCATACCATCATGCACCCACTTCAAAACTTTACTAAAAGCGCACCTAAAAACATGCTGGCTATGCCCTTGCAACTCACACTCTTATATCACCCACCATGTCCAACCACTACCTTTCTTTCCACTCCACTAACTACCTTGATTATAGCAAGCTCAGATGCTCATAAGCCTAGTACTTATTATACAGCAGGAACTTCTTATTGTAACATTTGTTAATGTCTGTTATGTACTTCACAGATAAAGATTCTAGTTGTCTACTGATGTACTATGTTCTTCATCTGTAAATATGTTGTAAGTAATTGCTATGTTAAATTGTTAATCGCTATGTAATCCAATGTAACTACTGTCTGTTTATTTTAACTGTGGAGCTTCTCTCCCCGGGCATCCGCTGAAAATGGACCTAGGTCCAGTCGGACACTCCCGGTCAACAAATGTAAATAAATAAATAAATAGATTTGTTGGGTAGCATTCATTCATTTATTTATTTATTTATTGCATTTGTTTACTGGGAAAGTCCACTAGGCCTAAAAGAGTCCATTTTCAGTGGAGGTCCAGGGAGTAAAGCTCCAGCAAGAATATAGATAAGAAAATATTAAACATTAATTAGTATCAAAGTAGATACAGTCTTACAGATAGTGATTACAGTAGTACATACAGAATATATACATAAAAGCAGGAATTTTGTTGGTTGCCAGATGAATTCAATCAGAGAGGTATAAACAGAGATATATTAATCAGATTATTGTACCAGTATCAACAAGTGATAAAAATAATAATTATGGAGAAAATATCATCAGTCAGCAGTAGCAAAAAGCATAGGAGTTATGTTATCATATATGGAAAAGGAGGAGGTTAGGTTATAGAGCAGGTACATAGCCAGGAAGAGTTGATATGATTTTTCAGTATTTGTTTGAAGGTGGTGGTGCTGCCTATGTGTCTTACAGAAGGTGGAAGGGAGTTCCATCATTTGGCGACAGTGAAGGACTAGAGGAGTTGATCAGCAGGTAAGGTGGGCTTTGCTACTTTTACAAGTAGATGATTTTCAGATCTTAGTTGCCTGCTCGGTTGGTATTAGGTGAGTAGTGTCGAGAGAACAGGACAGTCTGTGGGTCTGTAGATAATTTTTTGCCCTGTAGTTAGTTGGGTGAATGAGAGATGGTGGGGGAGTTCTAGCCAGCCTAATTGTTTCAGTGAGTTAAAGTGGTGGGATGAAAATTTGGCCTTGGTGTCAAATTTGACTATTCTGTTGTAACACATTTCAAGTTTGAATTTTTCAGAATTGTGGATATTAGTGAGGAGAGGAGCGCAATAAAGGAGAGAGGGTAATAAAAAGGTGGCTACAAGGGTTTGTCTAGTACAGAAAGTGTTGGTGCCTGTAGGGCATACCGTGCTTTTGGTGTGTTTTTTTATGATGTCATTATTTATGTGTAGGTCAAAGTTAAGGTTTTCATCTATAATAATGCCTAGCAGTTTAGTGTATGGGACAATTTCTATAGTGGTATGCTCTTGGGCTTGTATAGTGAAGAGTTTCTTACCTAGGGGAGTGGTTTTCTTTGGGGTAAAATGTACTACTTTAATTTTGTTTGGATTTAGGGCAAAATGATTGTTAAGCATTCACTATTCAGTAGAGGTGAAGGCATTCTGGGTGATCTGCTGGAGTTCAGAGCTGGAATTTACAGTGCATATTATTGTAGAGTCATCAGCATACTGGATTACTGAGCATTGTGGGAGAGTGGAGTGAAAGTTGTTAATAAAGATGCTAAATAAGAGAGGACCAAGTATGGAGCCTTGGGGAACCCCTGTGGAAGTATTGAGGAAGTTAGAGTAAGACTGTTGCCATTTGGTGGATTGCTGCCTATTGGAGAGATATCTATTGAACCATTGTAGGGTAGGTGTGGAAATGTGGAAGGTGGATAGTTTGGAGAGAAGGATAGTGTGGGAAATGGTATCAAAAGCTTTGGAGTGGTCTAGGAAAAGAGAAGCAATTATTTTAACAGAATCCCATACCTGGTTGACTGTATCTAGGAAGGAGAGGAGGGCAGTAGTGGTGCTGTGTCTTGGTCTGAAACCATGCTGAGTGGGTGATAGAATTTGGTTTTCAAGCAGGTGGTTGAAGAGTTGGGCAAGGATGCATTTTTGCAGTATTTTAGAGAGGGGTGAGAGAATTGTTATGGGTCGAAAGTTTGTGGTGTCTGTGTTGGTGTCACCTTTGTGCATAGGGATAATGTATACTTTTTTCCAGATATCTGGGACTAGGGATTCTTTAATCAGTCTGTTAATGAGTATGCTAATGGGATAAGCTATAGTGTTTGCAGCTGGCTACAGGAAGTGTGGGGTTAGATTGTCAGGGGCCAGAGTACCGGGTTTTAGCTTAAGTAAAAGTTTTTTTATTGTGGTGTTGGGTATGGGGGAGAATTTTAGGTTGGAGTCAAGGGTAGGGTTGTTTTCAGGCATGATTTGGTCATCAGCTGTCTCAGTGGTGGTGGGGATAACTGTAGGAAAGGTGGTCGTTAGGTTAGCTATGATGTCAGTGAAGAAGAATTTGAAGAGGGTGGTAAATTCGGCTGGGGTTTTTATGGGTCAGGGGATGGGTTGCTTTGAGAGCCTGGGTATAATAGTTGGTTAATGGAGGGCCAGAATTTTGGGGTTATCTTTATGTTGGCTTTGTAGATGGGAGTAGTGGCTTTTTTATCTCTGGTTATTAGTCATTTTGCCTGGTTATGGAGTTGCTTGTATTGTTGTAGAATGGAGTGGTCTTTGTTTTTCTGCCACAATTTCCAGATTTTAGCCCTTGTGGACATGACTTGTTTGGTGGATTTTGACAGCTAGCGTGCATGGTTATATTTTATCTGTTTTTGCCGGATGGGCCCATGCATATTTAGGATGTCTAGGAACATTGAGTTAAAGAATTCAACAGCCTCATTAGGTGGTTGGGATTTGAGGGGTGCCCAATTTACTTTAGCTAAGGTTTGATTAAATACGGATGGTTGGAACTTAGTCAAATGTCTGGTTCATTTGTATTGGTGTTGGCCTGGGGTTGAGGAAGATTTGCGTAGGATATATGGTGGGTGGCGGTCGCTAACGGTATTAGGTAGTATGCATGCAATGGTGACATTGTTATGATTGGACACTAATATCCAGTCTATTGTGGAGACCCAGTTGTTATTTTTGTGGGGGTCTGGCGATGTCTTGAATTAGTTGGGAGAAGTTGTAAAGGTTTATGTTTTTTGATGGGTTATTTTGGTCAATGTTTAGCTAATCAATGTTTACATCACCTAGGATGATGGCTTCATTATCTATGTTTTGGGATGTCCAGGCAAGTATGTTCTCTAATATTGGTACGTTGTTTCCTGAAGAAATATACAGAGCAATTATGGAAATGTTTAATGATTGTTATGTTTTAATATAGAGATTAGTACTTTGGTTGGAGAGAAGTTGGGTGTTGGTTTTGAGTAGGGAAGTAAATATATTTGCTAGGAAACAGTATTGCTACTCCCCTCCTCTTTTATGGGGCCAATTGGCTTTTAGGCATGAGTAGCCTGGAGGGAGAAATTCTGTGTCTTTTACATATGATTTCAACCAGGTTTCAGTAGCTGCTATAATATCAGGGTTGTTCTGTGAAATCCATCCCTGGAGTTCAGGTATCTTGTTTCTAAGGCTTTGGAAAATTATGGTTGATAGCATGAGAGATTTTTTAGGTTTTCTGGGGCTGGGGTATTGGGCCTGGGTTGGGGTGTATATCACTGCACTGGGATATAATACTTTGGCAATTTATGTGGGTTATACTTGTCAGTTTTTTTCCTAAAAATGGTATAATTGCTGGTGGTGGTGTGATAATGAGGATATCTTTGGAGAGGTAGAATTTTTACTTTTACAGAGGTATTAGCTGTCAATAAGCTAGGGTGGATGTCTGATTAACTCAATAAATATAGGTTATGTGTGGTGGTTGGACAGGTAGGTGTAGGAGGTATGTTGGGTGTCTGGAAAGTTGTGATTATTGTTAGGGGAGAGAGACTGTAAGTGAAAGAAGTGAAATCAAAGTAATGGCAGTGATGGATATGATACCCATGCCCTGGCCCAGCAATCAAGGAACCTCAATCCTCACCACTAACACCAGTGAGGGGCATCTCATATAGGAGGAAAGGATAACAGATACCCACAGTAAAGTGCAGTTTCCCTTAAGAGCACACAGAGATCACAATCAGTCCAGGGCTGGTCGCTCCCTTGCTCTCCAGGTCCCCACTGGCACAGCTATAGGGTCCTGATCTCAGCCAGCTGGGCAAGCTAAAATCTCCAGCACCCTGTCTGTCCAACCAGTGCTTTGTGTCTCTGCCCAAGTAGCTGACACACACACACTTTGAGATAAGACTTTATACAACAACACAGACACTTCTGGGGAAGGCTGGCACAGGTTCTCCAGCTGTGCCCCTTTTACCCGGACTATACAGTAGAAATCACTGCCACCACCCAGCTAATATTTACCAGCTACTCAAAGGCCCTTAAAAGACTGTCCAGTTATTACTGTGCAATATTATTATCCAATTGGTAGTATAACTAAACAGTCAAGGTTTATTAGAGTGACTTGGTACAGTAATCACTATAAATATGCAATGTACTCTAGAGCTTAAATTATCTGTACACAAAACAGCCACAGTTGAAAGGATTTAAAATATTTAATAATAAATAATAAAAACACAAGACAATACTTCTTACTACACAGTGCTAGTCAAGACTTCAGAGATCACAGAGAAATACTTAAAATAATTCAGTAGTACAGTTCTGACACCACAAAAACCAGTCTAACCTTTCTAGTGTCTAGCTATTTGTAAGAGAAAACACAAATCTAAGATAACTTACACATAGAGCAATACAAGGCTCTGAGTTGGATTGTCAAGGCAAAAATGCTTAATTCTCTCTGTTTTTAAAATCACATTCCTGGTTCCCATTACCTCATTCTTCACACTGGTTCCCATGCTAACAGAAACTGCATTTATATTCTTAACATCTCCTTGTGTTATCTTGCAGCTGGTTAAGAAGCAGAGCAATAAAAATACATTTGCATGTTTAAATCTAGCAATTTAACTCTTGGTTAAAACAATAGAAAGAATGTCTTCATCTAGACAGGCTGGAGCCAACTTTAGATCAAAGGGTCACAACATGCTTTTACTTGGTCAGTAGAGAGCACTGTTGTTACAAGCCTGTGGTTCACATTAATATTTACATATGACAGAATTATCTCCAAAATTCTATCTGGCTAGGCTGGCAGCCTTCACAATGGACATGATGGTGGTTGAGTGCAGTGTGATAACTGAATGAATATAAACAGGATAGCTAGAGTTTAGGGGATGCAGCATGTGATACTCTACTGCTTGTTGCTTGTTGGGGGGTGATGTGGAGGAATGGCACTATTTAGGTCATTGATGAAGGTAGGCCAAAATGTCTAACTATATAATTAGAGACATCTACCAAAAAAGAATGACTAGTCAATGCAGAGAGTGTGGCATTTCAAAGATATCCCTAGCTTGTACTCACAAAGTTTACTTTTTCACCACATAACAAAATACCTGGCAAGAGAAAGGCATGGAAATGAATGTTCTCCTACATGTAGAAAGAGATCTTGCTAAAGGTCCTTCATCCCTATAGCTGACCGATGTTCAGCCAGGAAGCATCTGACTGGCTCCACTATGATAGTGAATGGCAGGATGCAGTAAATGATATAAATGCTGTCAGTGGCCAGAGGAAGAACTGGTGTCTTCACAAGTGACATACTATTGGGCTCCCCTACGGTGGATATTCCTCTGCCCAATACTGGAGGTGAGTCTGACTCTGACAGTGATGTCAGTGACCAGCTGGCATGGTCAAGAGTACAGTGGCTGTGTTAGATACAGGGAATATGGAATCTGGTTCCCCTATCCAGTTAGCGGACATGGCTTCTGTGTCTGTGGAACACACTCAAGATGCATACAGATTACCAGTAAAGAGCAGATTTTAAGATACAGAGCTAAGTGAGAAGATATGGCTGGTCCTGTAGCACAGCCCTCACTGTCTTCTACAAACTCCACAGGCTGCTGGGAATGCAGGGGTGGAGCAGTACCAACCCCTTAACTATCTGTCATAATGTCTGAAACACAATAAATGCATATGGACAGGAAACAGACACAGGCCAGCAACACCTCAGTCTTTACAAAGATTATATTTGTTTTACAGGGAATGTGTGATGATCTAAGGGAGTGAAAGTCACATATGTAAGACATCCTGTACATGTTCCTTCACCTGCTGGTGCAACTAAGGTCTTTTGTCACTGACAGGATATGTGACACTTCTGGCTCTAGTGCTAATCCCTATCATGGTCATGAGAGACCTAGGGCAAATAGACGCAGTGCCACCACTTCCAACCTAGTAGGTGTTATGGAGGTGCATAGGGAGAGATGAAGATGTCTATGAGGGCATGCTGCTTATGCCAGTGACATGTCTGGTACTACCTGTCACTCATTCACACAGCTCACATACCTCTAGGCAAGGATTTGTTCATAGGCACTTACGAGGCTATGGGTCTGTAAGGATCATAAGAAGCCTAGTCTTGCATTCCCATATTAGTTGTTTAGCCATTAAATTTTGTATATGAATAACTCTGAGGTGGAGAGAAAAGGATATGCCTGTGACACTCTGAAGAGAGGCTTCTCCCACAGATGGTGCCATGAACAGAATGCCCATTCTTCTTTTGTGGGTACGTTGGACCTGTCCATAAGACCCTGCCATAGCACTGAAACACTTGCTGAGACTGTGTGCCAGCAAATACACCCACACAATCCACGGCAGAAACCAGCAACACACACACACACACACACACACACACACACACACACACACACACACATACATACAGTGACAGTAGCCCCTTCCAAAGTACTTTACTTTACATCCCAACCCAACCCACATCATACACACACTCAGCACAATGTTTACTGCAGTTATAATGGTACATACGTTTCTCTGTGGAAAGCACAGCACATATGTGTTCCTGCCCTCAACCTGTGCAAATAATGATATCTATGCCCTACCCTTTGCATTTTGTTACTTGAATTGCCTATTTCTGAGGCACAGCACGACCAGTCCATGCATAGGTAAGTACAATCTGTTTGTAGGTTTGCATCACTTTTACTGTAATGAATATGCTTTAATCTGGCTCAAAGCTATGAGTCAGGCATTGCCAAATCATACTATGGCCAACTTCATCTCTCATGGTTTGACTCTATATTCCTCCTGCATATGCATTCCCTGCTACACCTGCTTCCTCAATATTATGTTGAGTAATGTTACACAACATAGTATTGTGCAGCATTGCACATATTGAGTATATTTTTGTACATGTGCTAAGGTCATACTGCTGAGCACCAGTAGATATATCCAAGTAGTGAAAGCATGCTTTAGCATCCCAAACATGCACTCATCAATGATCCAGCTTTGTGACAGGGCATAGCTGTAGCCATTGTCTCCCATAGTCTGTCGATTCCTTATTAATGTCATGAATCATGTTTCCATAGTCTGCCTTCTAGGAAAAGTCACCCCTCACACACCAGTGATAAAAGTAGTACATGTGCCATATGTGGGAATCATAGGCACTGCCTGGGTGGACTCTAAACACATTATAGATAAAACCATGAGCATAACAGACCACCTAGCAGTTGATAGAAAAGTGACCTTTATGGTTAAAGAACCATCTTACCAGCTCACTAAGTAGGGCCTTTATTTCAATGTGGGTTTAGTCGATGCCTCAAGTACCTCAGAGAAATGAAATATAAAATATAAAAGTCCCACATGGAGTTTTCTCTCTCCTTTGTGGTATGAGGAAATCACATTTGCTCCCCCACATGCTGTAGCAGGGTATCAAAAATTTGATGGAGAATCATTGCAGTTGATGCCTTGGATTCTGCCACTGTGCCACTTATTGGTTACTGAAAGTTTTCTGTGGCTAGCATTCTCAAAGGCACACATACCTTAGCATCCACTTGGATAAGTAGTTGCCCTGCAGATGAGGGCAACACAAATCAACCAACTTCTTCATGGTGACTCAGTCCACATGGTAGTGGTCTGTAATATCAGTATCGTGAAGGTTATGAAATGTTAAGTGTGGTTGGATGACATGGCCCCTCTGAGAGTGACAGCATGCAACATCACAACTATTAGCAGCAAGTACAGCCTGCTATTTATACACATTTGTTCTGCTATTCCCCAGCTTTAAAATTAGGATTTTATGGTAAAAGAATTCACTGAAAGTGCCCCTTCCAGTCACAGAGTTTATGCATTTCTGAATCACTCCATCATATTGCTTTCCTTCATTGGTAAGATCAAAAAAGAAACATACATTAAAATATAATTAAAAATGAATTAAATACATACAAGGAGCACAGAAGAAGCATTAATTAAAAGTTAAAATTAAGGCTGAATACTGCAGTATCAACAGGAATTAATGATGCTGTTTCTATTATAAGTTTCTTGAAATTTCATTCATAACATAGACAGTACTTTTAATTAACATTTATTAAGTAAGTTTTTACATTTTGATGTAACTTGAACATGTTTTAATTGGTTACAGTGGTCACATTTTGATTGAAAATGTGAATTTTTTCAATGTTTGTTCTGATTAAGTCTTGCAGTAAAGACAAAACCACTCACAGTAATTTTTCAGTCCATTTCTTTAGCAGTTTACTTTTGTTAACAAGTTTTTTTAATGCATTTCCTAAATAATTTGCTTTTGCATTTGTTTATTTGTTGTTTTAGCAAAGATTTCAGTTTGTATTCAATTGGATCAGTACTATATAAAGTCTTAAAATCTGCATCTACAATTTAAAAAAAAATGCATCTACAGTTATTCTGAAACAGAAATTTTTTTGGGGGGGTGCTCAGATTTCTATGATAAATATGTGTTTTTTTTTTTTTTTTGCATCACAAGGTTTACAAACCAATATCACAAACTTTATCAACAATTCAGACAGCAATATGAGGCATGGACTGTCTTTTCACTTCAAAGAAGAAAGTCAGACGGATACAAAAAGGCTTACCTAGGGCAGGAAACATTAACATGATTATTTCCCCACCAGTGGTAAACCCTTCATATTTCTAAGCTACATTTTTTCATATGTTTTCCTGCTAGTGGAAGTACATGGTGGTCAGTACTGCATGCTAATGCTGCAGTCTTGGGGGGAGTGGCTAATGTTAACTGTAATTGTTGGTAAATAGTCTGCAGTCATGACATTTTAGGTCTGAGGGATGTTGATCAGCTTTTTAGTCATCTTATGACTTTTATATATAACCTGAGTAAATGGCTTCTGAAAGAGTACTTAAAAGGAAGAATTTGGTGATTTAAGTGGTAGACAAAGAAGAACCATAGAAATGTTATAGTATTGCAGTGTAGAGAAATGAGTAAGTGATTATTACAAGATCACCGAGTCTCTAGGGTGTTATCAAATAATCCAACAGATAATGATAGTTAAAGAACTATAGGTTGTATAAAAAGATTTATAAAGTCTAGGAAATTATGGAATAACAATATGAAAACCCTATAAGAAAACAAGCATGAGTAAACTGGGAAGAGTACATCAGAAAGATACCAAGGCCATCCAGAGATGTGAAAATTTAAGTTATTATGAAATACTAAAATATCTGAACTTGCAGTTTATCTTACAGATATCTTATTCAGGTATCTAGGGTATTTAGAGACAACTACCTCTGGGAATGTTTGGGGTTATCAAAATTACTAAAGAATCATCAGGCAACCTATGTAGAAGATTCTATAGGAATGAGAAGTGTACTAATTGGTTTTCTGACAGAGTAGCTGATGCATGGAACAGACTACTAAATTATATTAAAGCTAGTACTAGTTTATATATTTTTAAGAACAGCCTGGACCTTATTGGAACAAGTGTTTTGATATATTGGTAAGCTAGAAGGACATTAATGCCCGTGCTTGAAATATTTGTATGTATGTATCTAAATTTCATTACTGAATACCTATTTTTACTTAAATGATGTTTAAAATGAATAACTGAAATAAAAATATGAACAACTACAACCTATACATTTAAGGTTACCATTCTTGACAAGCTACCTAATATTCACAAAGCTTTATACAATCTGCTAGCCTGCCTTCTTTTTTGCTCCTATGTGGTAGATTTTTGGAAAAGTTAAGAAAACTTCTGGATGATTTTATACAACTTCCCTATAAACAATAAGACTGCCTGTATGTATGACTCCTGGTATTTATTAAAAAGGCTGAAAGAGTTAAGAAAATGAAATACTGTCATATGTGTTAGCATGTCTGGCAGGAGATTTGTGTATATTCTCAGATTAACTTGTATTGTATGCCAGCATGTCTAATTGTGAAAAAGTAAAAAAGTTTTTAAAATGTTGAGTATCTCCCTGCTTATACAAAATGTTTAAAGCATATGTCAATATTTTGATACATTTCTAATTGCACATCTTTGTGAGGGAGATTCTAAAATACAAACTGTCTGTAGAGAATCAACTGAACAGTAGGTGATGTCATTAGAATTTTCCTGTTTGCTATGTGATTATTTGAACAGCTGATTGACAAGAAAAATAACTTTTTTAACAGCTAACTCTTATTTTTTAAAATAAGACAGTTGAGACTATTAACTTGGGCTATATACAAGAGACTGCTGCAGTCAGTTACAGTGCTGAGCAGTTAGTGAAGAGTTAAGATGCCCAGAAAATGACTCACCAAAAACTGTAAGACTGCCTTTGTTATGTTTAGATTGTGTCAGGGACAGTATTCTCTAGTTAGATTAGGAAAGTTTAGTTATTTAGGTAGAGTATTTCTAAAATTATGGATTTCTATCTTACTGTTTAATTTTATATTTCTGGTGATTGACTTCTGGTGTTTATTGAAAACTATTGATTCACATTCTTGTAATCAATTTCCTTATTATTAAGTGTTTTTTTTTTCATTACTTTACATTGTGGCTGGACAATCAGTGTGTTCTTTCAAGATTAGAGAGTACTTATGCCTGTTTGATACTCTCCAGGTCACCTCGAATGCCTGGCTGGTTCTGGTCATAGCTATCATTTATTTTGATAATTAATTTGTTGATATTTAACTTTTAATAATTAATAACCCTTTGAAGGGCAGGTAGACCTGCCTGACTCTGATGGCAGCATTTACCATTTGTATTGGGGAGGGGACACAGCTAGAAACCTGTGTCAGGCTTCTCATAAGTATTTGAGTGTGCGCAAGATTTAAATTATTTTTGAGTGTATGTGATATAATACTGCCTGTATGTATCACTCTTGGTATTTATTAAAAAGGCTGAAAGTAAAAAAGAAAAAGTGGCAGGAATTGAATAATTTATCTAATGTTGCTTAGGTTATATGATATATAGCAATATATGTGAAGTATAATATTTGTTAATGTTAATTTGTTAATGCAGTTTGATTACTTTTGTATAAATGTAAATTGTCCTATGTCAAAAGTGACAATTCAATAAAGGTGTTAAAAAAAAGAAAGTATGCATTTATATGTTTATTAATTTGTCTTTGTTTACAGGGAAAGTCTGACTGGCTCCAAGAATCCATTTTCAATGGAAACCTAGGGAGAAAAGACCCACAATAAAACACAAACACATTACCATATAATACAAATAAGTATATTACAATAAAATATAGGTAAAATTACACTACAATAATTAGAAAAAGTGGTGATACAAATAGGATTTTATTGGGCAACTTTAAACATCCAAGTCATTTAAAGTAATACCAAACATAAAGATTTTTTGCAACAACTGTATGGCTTAAAGCTAGTCCCTAGAAAATGGTAATGTTAGGCTTTTATTTGCAATGTAATAAGTTCATTTTGATAAATTTTACTTACAGTGGTATGGAACAGCTATTGGAGCATGCTTTGCCCCAGCTTATGGGAACATTTTATGTACATTTTATTTTATGGGAACATTTTATGCCTGCCACTATACTCTGTATATTACAGACTTCTAAGAGATGACCTGTGTCTGGTGTACAATGCATCCTCTGACCAATTATCAATAGATTTACTGCACATCAGCAAGTCAAATGGCATCAGAAATTCTCATTCTAAGGATCTAAGCCTCTTCTGCAACATCAGCAGAATGGTTTGAAGGGAAGGGTATATCTCACAGAGGATACCGCTGCTGTGGAACAGACTCCCCATCCACATAAAAAAAAGTTAATTTCTGTCCATTTTCAACAAAACTTATATCTATGGATGGAAAACAGAAACTTTACCTCAAGACTGCCCTTTCTACTGCTAATGGACAGAGGCAGCTCCAAATGCTTTATCTCATGCATTGGTCCCCTCAAATTATCCGTGGTATGATCACAGTTATTTTCATTAGGGATAATATATAATTATTGACCATGGGATGGGTATAAAACAACAATGCTCACAAGGATAGTAAAGGTGCATAGCAAAAAACACAATTCTGTCATATAAAACACATCACCAGCACACAGCAGAATCCAGTGTAGCAATGTATTTACTTAAACTATAATACGGTAAATTAAAACCATATACCAGTTTTGGCAAAAAGCCATCCTCAATATGTTAACACAAAGATTCAAACTTCAAACAACTATTTATCACTTCCTGTAAATGACAACACAATCAAATAATTCTTATTTAAAGTTATATTGTCATAACAAAAAAAAAATTCCATTAGTACTTATTCAAACTGGGAGAAAATAATGTTCCCAATTTTACAATATAAAATGTTCTTTATCAGTAAGCATCTGTTTCCATCCTAATTTATTAGGGCTTCTAAGCATAATTTTATCAATATCCAAAAAATCAAATTCAGCACTCAGATGCTTACACAAATGCTTAAACAATGCATTCTCGGCGACATCTAATGTCACTTAAATGTTCAAATATGTGTGTTTTAAAAACATAGAGGTTTTTCCAACACAAAAAGCAGAGTAATAACATGTAACTTAATATATAACCCACTGTGAATTACAAGTAATAATGGATTTTGACTCATAAACAACAGACGTATTAGCTGATGTGAATTCCTTACTGCACGGAAAACAGCTGCTTAAATCGTAACTATCGAATGTTTGTACTTCACGTACAATGCTACACCCTTTCTTATAATGATTTAAATAATTTCCCACAGTTTTTCCATGGCCATAGGAGAAAGGATACTTATAAGGAAGATTTTCCAACACATTTTTGTCCATCTGCAAGATAGACCAATTCCTATTAATAATTTGGGGGAAGAATCAATACTACTCCCAAAACTTGTAAACAATCTTATCTTTCATCCTCCACCAACATTTTTATTCATATACTGATGTCTCAAGAAATCATTCCTAGACTTATTTGTATTATGCAAAGCCTCATTTAATATTCTTGGGTAATAACCCCATTAATAAATCTAAGTGTTAGATCCTGGTTTATACCCTCATAATCCTCCACCTCAGAATAAATTCTCTTGATCCTATAGTACTGTGATAAGGGGATGTTATTAATCACATGCACTGGATGACAACTAGATGCTTGTCATAAGGAATATTAATTAAATTATTTCCTATATCGAGAGGTTTTGTCAGTTAAATCTAATTTCTTTTGAAATAATATATCCACAAATGAAATTTTTAGTGTATTATTATTTAAAGTACAAGGGCCCCACTAGCACTTATGTATGAACCTATGAGCAGTTTTGAACAAAATTATATTTATTCTAGCTATCATTTATAACATATAGTCTTTTATTGATGCTATAGTGATGACTTACTGCTCATTTCTCAAGGGCAAAATACTCAATTTAAGAGTTTATGTACCAACTGAACATTAATTCCTTAGGTATAACTGATTGTGCATAACTTTCATCTATTATGATATATTATTAAGATGTAATTTTATTGGTGGATCATAATTGTACAATTTTTTCTTCTATTTTTAGAAAACCAACCAATATTAACTCTTTTACTTGATACCAGTGCCTGCCCCCCACCCCCACCATCTGGTAAGATGTTTCCCTAGAGGAGAGTTTCAGTTGACCTAACACTTGTGCAATAGTAAATGTGTTTTATTGAGCACCTCTAAATAATCACAGTGAGGTTTTATTTATGTATTTATCCATCCTTTGTTGACCACGTTAGTCCATCTAGGCTACTAGCCTCTTTTCAGGAGAGACCTGTGGTGATATTTATACTACTAAGGAAAATTTGGCCTGGGCATCAGGGAACATCCCCCTACTCATTAGGAGAGTGCTTTTTTGATAATAGCACAATGACAGCTGGCAGAACAGCACTAAAGGTGTTCCAAGATGACAGATAGCACAGAGGTGAGCACTGGTGTAGTGTTTGAGGCACTAATCCATAGTCCCAAAAGGGACTCAAATATCCTTAACCTGGTCATCGCCAACATGGGAGATTGATGCTCAACACCAGTGGTCAGCCCCTCATTGGTCAGGTCTGACCATAAGCTAATCACCCTTGATGTCCACATCCCACCCCCACCCCCCAGCAGGGAAACCTCCATAAAAAACTTCTCCAAAGCCAACTTCATGCTACTCAAGTCAGAAGTGACAAACTTCATGATACCCATGCAGACGGAAACTGAAATTTCGACTGCTGAATCCTACACTAAGGCACTGTACGAGCATATCCACTCGTACATAAATTGTGCCATTCCAAATAGAACCAAGATGCTCTCCTCCAAAAAAAGGAAGCCAATCTGGTGCTCCCCTGCCATAAACAAGTTATACAACAGAAGGAAGAAACTGTTACAGAAAAAAGGAAAATCCCAGGATACAAAAGACTCCCTTACCAGCCTCAGTAAGAAGCTGAGATCCCTCATAAAATCCTCCAAAGCTAGTTATGAAAATAAAATTGCCAAAGATTCCAAAGACAACAGGCATTATATAGTTATGTCAAGAATCTAAATGGCAATGCTCAGATCTGCTCTGAGCTACAACAGAATGGTACTAAATATACTGATCCCAAGGATATTGCCAATATCCTAGCAGATTGATTCAGTGCCAATTTTACCCCCCTCTCACCCCCTAAAGGGCCCATCTCAATACCAAAAGAATGCCAAATGCTGGTAATCATGGCCACACAATTAAAAAACACACTCTCCAAAGCTAAAAATACAGCATCCCTGGGACCAGACGACATCCCGAGCTGTGTACTACATGAACTACAAAATGAACTGGCGCCTCACCTAAGTGTCATGTTTAATCATAGCCTCACCTCAGAATTCATGCCCAATGAGTGGTGCACAGCTACAGTTATCCCACTGCACAAGAGGGGGGTCCACCTTGGACCCCAGGAACTATCGTCCCATCAGTCTAACAAGCCTGATCTGCAAAGCCATGGAACGCATTATCATGGAATTTATAAACAAAGACATTGGCAACCTTCAAACACTGGACCCCACCCAGTTTTGTTTTGTGAAGGGATGATCTTGTCTCCTCAACCTGATTGACTTCTTTAAATCAGTCTACAGAGCCTTGGATGAGGTAAGACAGTCCACACAGCCTATCTGGACCTCGCCAAGACCTTCAACACCATCCACAACTCTGGAATCAAAGATAAACTTATTAAGCTGGGCGTTAATCCCTATGTCACTCAATGGGTTGCAAACTGGCTTACTGACTGAACCCACACTGTAAAAGTAGCCGACTCCAAATTCAGCTCCAGACAAGTGACAAGTGGAGTACTTCAGGGTTCAGTCCTGGGATCGCTCTTGTTTGGCATCTACTTCTCCGACGTATAGGCCAACACCAAGCGATTCTGGCTAACAAAGTTTTCAGATGACTGCAAACTGGGAGTCATTATCGAATCCCCAAATGATGTGGATATCCTACAAAAGGGCCTTACAGGGACAAATGCTTGGTGCTAGAGCCATGGGCTCAAGCTCAATGCCAAGAAATGTATAATTATCCCCTTTGGAAAAAACATGTACCCACGAATTACCACATAAGTGGCAGTACACTAAGTACTGAAAGTGTGATAAGGGACTTAGGGACACAGGCGGACAGTGGTCTCACCTTCGATAACCACATCGCCACAACAGTCAGAAAATCCTTCTGTATGGAACATCTCATTACTAAGGGCTTTTCATCCAGGAAAAAGGAGGTCATTGTCCCACTGTACTATCCCTCATTAGACCCATTACAGAGTACAATGCCCCATCTGGTATGTACCTCACAAGACATCTGCAACAGTTGGAAAGGCCGCAGAAATAGCTCACTACAAGAATCACAGGCCTAAAGGAGATGGCCTATGCTGACCATCTAAAAAACCTCCAGCTATATTCTGTCACATATCGTCTACTCAGAGGTGATCTCTGCTTAACATACAAGGCCATGTCAAACCCAGAGCTGTTGGACATGCTACACTTAAAGAAATCACAATCCCTCAGAGCCACACGCTCCAGGGATCTAAACCTGGTCATCACAATTAACAAAACATGCTAGGGGATATATTCCTCTCCCTGAGACTCCACATTCTCTGGAATAGACTGCCCATACATGTCAAGCAGAGCCCCTCTTTGGCCCTCTTCAAAAGAAACCTTGATGACTGGATGGGAGATAGGAAATTCACCCCGGGCATCACGTCAGTCACCCTGCTAGACAGGGGACCAGGGAAGTAAAATTCCTAGGGAAAATAGCCAGGGAAATGTTATGGCTAGGCTTGTATAGGCACCAGGGCTGATAGCCTAGTACCAACCTCTGAACCTATGAACTATAGGAGTCTGGTGAGTTGCTTCACCAAAATATGTTTGTTTCATCAGAAGCAAACTTTCAAAACAATGATGGATATTTTATTCCTGCCATCCAATAGGGATGCGTCCAGGATGATATTTTGGATGAATTGTTGCAAAGTGAACCAGAGAGTGGAAAAGATGTTTCATGGGGTGAAATTATAGACTAATCCCAGCTGGAGAAACTGGAAGTCATTTTAAAAAAAAGATTGCCAGAAAAGAGACCATATGTTGAGATTGTTAAGGAAATACATTACAGGGAAAGTGATAAGAGATGAGCAAAGGAAAGGAAATGTCAACAATCAAAGAAAATTCATGGTAAGAATTCAGAACAAAAAAGAAAAAGAAATGGACAAGCATGAAAATGTTAGAAAAATATGTATTAATATGTGTATTAGAAAAGGGTTTACACATTTATTCTATTTCATACTGCATAAATCTGTACAAACTGCAGTTGATTTCCGACCTTGTACTGTTAGCTAAAATCTTGCTTGGGCCTTGGAAATTTACTGAGAAGCAGGTGATTTCTGCTTGCATTAGGAAAATAATGAATAGAACAATACTACTTGTATGAAACTTAGACAAAAAGTTCCGCTGTGCCATGAGAAAATACACAGCTGTAGAAGTTACAGATAATTAGTACAAAGCCTGCTTGAAAATATGAACTGCAATCAGCATTTGCTTGTATCTGTATTAGAAAAGTACCTTGAAAAGTAACACTGTACAACAGATGCTTGTAAACGGATTAATGGTCACCAAGGCCAGGTTGTTTTTCTGAAAAGTTTCTCACAAATCTAGTCATGTCAGCAGAAAATATGAAGTAACATCTGCTGTAGAACAATGCTAAAAGTTGTGTTTGATTAGGTCAGGTTAGAAGGCCACGTCTTGTAAAATATTATAAGAATGAACGTACTTCCTGTTAGTAGTCAGACAAATCCTTGTATTTGCATGTTTTTGTCTCCTTGCTGCAAGTAAATTAAAGTGCCTTAACTGAACCTTATGTGTATTGGTCTTTGAAGTTTTTTCCTTTGACAGATTGGTCCTTCGGACTGGAAACCTTCACTTCGCCTCGGATCAGACAGGCCAGGTGGCTTGAAACCGTACGGGGAAGAAACCACATTGGTTCTTCTTACTTGAAAAGTCCTCCGACTGAATTGTCGTACAAAAGAGGCCAGCCACTTTCTGATCTGCGACTGAAGGACGGGTTTACTCGAACCAGGTGATCAATCACGAAGGCTCAGGTAAGGTGAATCTACCTTCTTTTTCTGTTTTAGATCAGGGACTAGATTTGTATTTGTTCTGTTAAAGACTTTATTTTTAAGTCAGGGACAGAAAGATTACTGTCTTGTCATAGATCAGGGAAAAAGAGCAGGTAGGCAGTCATTCTGAAGAGACTATAAAAACATCTGTGGTACCACGTTAACAATAAGGTGTTACGTAATGATTGAAAGGGTAGAACAAAATGGGTAATAATTGTACAAAAAGGTCCCAAAATCCACTGTTAACCGAAGACGCGAAATACATGCAGTCACAGCGTGCTGATAATATTAAATACTACTCAAAATGGGTCAATAAGTATGAATTTGATGGTAAACTAGAAAAATCCTCACCTGTCAAACAGCTTAAAACTGATTCTAGAGGTCGGGTAAAAAAGCAACGTCAATTAGGAAATCCTCAGGTACACAAGTGGATTAAGGAAGTAAACCGAAGGGAACAAAAGAGTAATAATTCAAAAGCAATGTTTTTAGATAAGGAGGACAATAACTTAGTAATAGTGTCAGCTCCTCCGCCTCCTTTACCAGAATATGAGGCAAGTGAACAAATTAGTCCACCCCCGCGATATTCTACTGTCACTGTGAGTAGAGACACTACAAAAGCGAAACCGTTTATTAGAGATCCCGTCGAGACCAGGTCTCGAACACTGGCAGGAAACTCAAAAGGGGACATTGAGTTATATCAAATGGGTAGAAATTCACGATTTATGAGTGAAGAATAAATATGCCCACTTATAGAAGTGTCTAATCCTCAGGCAGGGCAAGAAGGTCAGGACCCAACTATTCTAGTGTATAGACCCTGGACTGGAAGACATCCGGAAAGCCACTGAGGGAATTCCCCATCCAAAAGTTAATTTTAGAAAGTTCTTAGAAGATTTGCAAGGAATGAGGCTGAGTTATAATTTAAATGGAGAAGAGGTAGAAAAAGTAGTCAGACAAATTGTGGGGCCAGATTGGCACATGATTAGTGGCGACTGGAATCCCCGTGATATTGCGCTCAGGCCCCTCCCACATAGCAGTGCAGCATTAGACAACAGAGTAAAAGGTCTTACAGACTGAATCTCTGAGAAATGGAGGCCTAGGGCAGACTGGACTTGCATTAATCAATGCATCCAACAGGAAGGTGAAACTGTTGACCGATATTATGCCAGACTATTAGAATGTTTTAATAACCATTGTGGAATGCAGGTTCCTGAAGACCAGACACACCATTCCCTATACAAGCAGCTGTTAAAGAATGCATTTTTGAAAGGCAGTATTGCACCTATAAGCAGCTTTATTACAAAACACATGGTAGATCATTGTACAAGCAGGTTACAGTCATTGCTTGAATATGCTAGACATGCCGAAAGGCATTTTAATAGCAAAAAGAAAAAGAAAGCCCAAGTATTTTCTGTAGAAGATGGAGCAGAAGTTTATGTAGTACAGTCCGGGAAAAAGGGCAAGAAAAATGCCCAGGGGAACAAACAATCTGATCAACAATCAGAGGACTTTGAAGGGTGAAAGAAAAGGGGTGAAAGGACACTTGGCAAGGGATTGCAAGAAAAACAAGACGGCAACCACGGAGGATAAGGAGGGTGAGGACTGACTATATGGTAGTCAGGAATCACTAGAAGGGGATAGTGGAGAAAGGACAAATGAGTATGTGATAGAGGGAGTAGAGAATGTGACAGAAGAAATAGAGGAAGTGCAAGAAGTCACGGATAGTGAAGAAAATGAAATATTGGATTTGGCTTTATTGAGCTTAGAGCTCTATTTAGCGGACACAAAACCAGAAGTTACACTCCTGGTAGAAGGGAGGGAAGTCAGATTCTTGTGTGACTCAGGGGCATCATTGACCCTGGTACATCCCTCCAATCTGCCAGACAATTCAGAGTCACCTGATTACATATTAGTGAAAGCAGCTAATGGACAGCTGTATCGGGAGCCCCTCTCCCATAATGTTGTGATAACTGATCCTGTTTCAGGATTGACCCAGAAAAGTAAAATTGTTGTATCTGCAAAATGCCCAGTAAACCTCTTGGGAAGAGACCTTATGCAGCTATTTGGTATAGCAGTAGTTCCGACTATGCAGGTTATGGAAGCCCAGTGACAAATTGATACCTTTGCAGTGCAATCAGAGGGTGAAATGTTTTATTGGTACAGCCAGGACTTGGTTACAACTGGTCCAGGGGCGGTTACCGAGGAGTTGATGAACGTAGCCATCAGCAAGTTCCCCTCCCTTGACATTGATAAACAGCATTTGTTGCGCTGTATTCTGTATTATTGTAATACACCAGGACCTGATAAGGAATATGAGCAAGAATTGTTTAGAAATCGTGCAAACAGATTGGTATTACGTAATCTGTACTGGGACACAGAAGGGAACAGTGTAGCCAGCTGTTCATTGCCCCAGGAGTTCTTTGCACTCTATAAATCTAATCGATTACCACATGTTAGCTTAACTAAGGACAAGAATGTAAAATGGGTAGACTTAGGAGAAAAAGTCACGAGATGGGAAAAACAGACAGAGTTACAACTGTCAGAACAGGGAATACAAATGCAGAAGCTGAATTGGATAACTCATACCCACCCAGCTCTACACTTGCAGTCTAGCAAGGACAGCTGATTAGCACTCCTATTGAAGGAGGAAGAGAATGCCTTACAGAATATACCAGAAAATCTCTGGTCAACGGGAAAATCAGATGTAGGACTTATTCGTACAGCAGGACCAGTTACTATTACGCCAAAGTCAGCATTTAGACCACAAAAGAGACAGTATCCCTTGAGAAAAGATGTAGAGGTAGGAATCAAACCTATTATAGCAGCTTTACTTAAGGAAGGGGTGCTAGTGGAATCTCCTGATTCACCATGTAACACGCCCTTATTTCCTGTTATAAAGTGAATGGAGAGTGGTGTATGGTCCAAGATTTACAAGCTGTAAATGACGCAGTAATACCAAGGGCACCTACGGTGCCAGACCCACACACCCTGTTGAATGATTTAAAACCTCAACAGAAATATTTTTCTGTGGTAGATATCAGCAATGCGTTCTTTTCGATACCGATACACCCTGACAGCCAGCATTGGTTTGCATTCACATTTCAGGGGAAAAGGTATGCATATACACGACTACCACAGAGGTATTGTGAAAGTCCAACAATATTCTCACAAGAAATGGCAAGCAACATGGTGGGATTTACCCCACCAAGATGTAGTCAAATTTTGCTTTATGTTGATGATATCCTGCTGGCGTCCCCCACCCACAAGACTGTAAAGAAGATACCATAGCGCTATTATAATTTTTAGCCACTGAAGGACATAAAGTAAACAAAAATAAACTGCAGCTTTGGAAAAAACAAGTTAAATACCTAGGATATGTAATATCCAAGGAAGGTAGGACATTAGATGAGGACAGAAAAATAGCGATTTTACAAGCACCAAAACCCACTACCAAGAAGGAAATGATGCCCTTCCTGGGTACGACTAATTTTTGTCGGAGTTGGATTCCAAACTATGCCTTGGAATATGCACCGTTGACTAACGTGATTTATAAAAAGCCTATGGCAGCACAGGATTTATTACAATGGACACCAGAAGCAGAATCTGCTTTCCGCAAATTGAAACAGTTAATAGCGTCCTCATTAGTTTTGGGATTACCAAACTATCATAAACGTTTCTTCCAAACTGTAGATTGTAAGCAAGGTTATATGACATCAGTGTTAACACAGCAGCATGGGGACAAGCAACGCCCTATTGCTTATTATTTATCACAACTGGATCCAATGGCACGGTCTTTACCTCACTGTGTACAAGCAGTAGTTGCAGCTGCAATGGCAGTACAGGCTTCGGCCTCAGTAGTGTTGTTCCACCCTCTCACATTGAGAGTGCCTCATGCAGTTGCGATTATTTTACTGCAAGAGAAGGTAGCATATCTTTCCCCTGCTAGGCATCTTTCCTGTATGACTATATTGTTGAGCCAACCTCATATGACAATTGAACGATGTACGACTTTGAACCCTTCTACCTTGCTCCCAACCCCTGCAGATGGCACACCACACAGCTGCCTGCAGGTGATTGAGCAAAAGACACTGCCTAGAAAAGATCTTACGGATGTTCCCTTGGATATGCCGAGGTGACATACTACATGGACGGCTCATGCAAAAGTGGTCTTGCAGGACAGAACCTAGTAGGATATGCAGTAGTTTCTGACACAGACATTATAGAAGCAAAATCTTTATCACACAGTTTATTTGCACAGGCAGCAAAATTGATTGCCTTGACACGGGCGTGTACCTTAGCAAAGGGTAAATGTGTAAACATTTTTACTGACAGCCAGTATGCTTCTTCTACTGTACATGTTTTTGCGCAACAGTGGAAAAATCGAGGAATGATAACATCTACTGGCAAACCAATCAATCATGCACAGTTTATTTTAGATCTTTTAGAATCTATTCAGTTACCTCAGAAAGTAGCTATTTGTAAATGCACAGCTCATACCAAGCAACAGGACAGGATTTCAAAAGGTAATGCGAGAGCTGATACAGCTGCAAAGCAGGCAGCTTCAGAAGTATTTCTTTTGAATGAGGAACTACAACCCTCTGAGATTTTAGACTTAGAAATGTTGAAGACAATGCAAACACTTACTACACAAACTGAAAAACAAAGATGGGTAAAACGAGGAGCAATTCTCCAAAAGGGGCTGTACAGCTCTAAAGAAGGAAAACCGATATTGCCGTCTAATTTGTTTAGATATGCAGCTTTGTTGAGCCATGGGCAGTGCCATGTCTCAACAGGGGGGATGGTACAGCTGGTGAACCAAGTGTTCATGACGTACGGATTTACAAACTACTCTAAAAAATTTTGTTCATTATGCCACATCTGTAATAAACATCATGCACAAGGGGCGTTAAAGCCCAAGCAAGGAAGTTTCCCTACACCACCATATCCATTTCATACTATCTGTATGGATTTCATAGAGTTGAATAAATGTGAAAACAAGAAGTATTGTCTTGTCATTGTAGATATGTTTTCCAGATGGGTGGAAGTTCCGACTAAAAATCCAGATGCTACGACTGTGACCAAAGTGCTTGTTAAAGAAATCATCCCTAGATTCGGCATTCCAGAAAGGATCTACAGTGACAACGGCACACACTTCGTGAATCAGACCATACAGCAGTTAAGTAAACATTTTTGTATTTCTCTAAAGAATCATTGTGCGTATCACCCGCAATCAGCAGGGCTAGTAGAGAGGCATAATGGGATTTTAAAGAGTAAGCTAAGAAAATTAATGACAGAAACGCAGAGAAACTGGGTGTACTGTCTGCCCCTGGCACTGTTGAGCATGAGACCTGTTCTGAATGCAAAAGGATTGACTCCTTTTGAAAAGCTCTTTGGAAGGGCTTACTATATACCTCAGTGGAAATCTCTCATGTCCGCAGACCAGGAAGCTGACAGTACATTAGCAGAGTATATGCGTAATTTGTTAAATTCTAAACATTTGTTGCAGTTAAATTCTGTTTCAGATAAAGAACAAACCAGACCATCAGAAGTGGCAGTGCCCCCTGGAGCGTGGATCTGGCTGAAGATAGTTAAGAAGAAAAATTGGGCGTCTCCGAAGTGGGAAGGTCCATATCAAGTGCTTTTATCAACACCCACTGCAGTCAAAATTGTGGAGCGTGCCTCCTGGATCCACTTGACACACTGTAAATTAGTTAAAAACTTTGAACTGGACAAAAATCTTTTTACATACCAAGAGCAAAAATGATAGAGTCCAGAAGAAACAGGAATGCAGAGCAACCCTTTCCTCAGAAGTATTGCATAATCATCCTGTTAACTGTATTTGTGACAATAATCTTTTTGTTGTGGCCTTTTCTTTTCCCAGCCACACAGACTGAACTGAATAAACGTGAATCGTTACTCATAAACTGGCACCCAAACTTTAACACTTACCAGGCAATTAAATATGTGTATGCTGAGACTTTCAATGTTTCGAATTGCTGGATTTGCACAGCTTTGCCGACAGCATACGGGGGTTATTAATGACTACAGTCCCCCTAGGGGTCAATGAGACTTGGGAGAACTTGATTTATGATACCTCAACCATTACAGCACAAGATAAAATAGCATTGCACTTGTCTGTTCCACAAAAGGGAACTGTGTGTTTTTATAAAAATGATACTGTTCAGGTGGGTTGGAGCAATTGCAATGTGACTGTTCCTTATAGATGTTACACTAAAGGTAACAAAGTAGATCTTTATTGTAATACAAACTATGATTCATTTCTTGGATTGATGCACAAAACACTTGAAGTAAAACATAATTCTGTTCTTTATAAACAGCTATCTATAATTGATAGAAAAATGTTTCATGCAGGGTGAGTGTACATTCATAGCAAGGTTACTACTAAAGTAGAGGATTGTTATTTTGTGTGTGGCAGAAAGGCATACAAATGGTTACCTGAGAATTGGGCCGGCAGTTGTTTTTTGGGTTACCTGATTCCGGCCATATGACACACTGCAGTTTTGCCTCATGGGAAAATTCGAAATGTCCGAGAAGTCGTCAAGAAACCTGTAAATCCAGTGGGACAAATCAATGCGTGTTGGAAAGTCCATCACTCTCTAGGCAAAGGACTGACACACATGGACTTGAGTGATAGCGTTATATCGTGGGCAGGCATATTACCAGCATATGGAGCAGTGAAATTGATCTGGGAGCTTAGAAAACTGTCAAAACTTCTCGAAGTAATGAGCAACGCAACTTTTTCTGCTTTCAAATTGGTGAATGATGAACTGAATGCTAAGAGAACTGTAGTGCTCCAAAATCGCATGGCTCTCGACTTCACCCTAGTGGCAAGAGGTGATACGTGCGCTTTAATCCAAGAAGAATGTTGTTCATATATTCCTGATCATAAACACGAGATAGACAATCATCTTGAGGTAATTCAGCAAGTGTCGGCCATGACCAAACCTGGCCCAAACCCACTGATGGACTTTTTCCAGAAATGGTTTGGGGAGTGGGGTACCATCCTAATGAACATCCTGATTGCCATTTGTGTAGGTATGCTCCTACTGGGAGTATGTGTTTGTTGTGGTATCCCCTGCATGAAAAGACTGATTAAAGACCTTATAGACATGGTTTCTGAAACCTTATATCAAAGTACTGAGTTTGAAGAACTGTTAAAAGACTGAAAAGCTTTCATAAGTTTAAACTGAATGACTCTCTTAACTGCAAATCCTGAGTGGAAGAGGTTAAGAGAAGAAAACAAACTGTTTATGTTTATTTTGAAAGTAGAATAAAAGTATTAATAGGGGGAAATGTTAGAAAAATATGTATTAATATGTGTATTAGAAAAGGGTTAACACATTTATTCTATTTCATACTGCATAAATCTGTACAAACTGCAGTTGCTTTCTGACCTTGTACTGTTAGCTAAAATCTTGCTTGTGCCTTGGAAATTTACTGAGAAGCAGGTGATTTCTGCTTGCATTAGGAAAATAATGAATAGAACAATACTACTTGTATGAAACTTAGACAAAAAGTTCCGCTGTGCCATGAGAAAATACACAGCTGTAGAAAGTTACAGATAATTAGTACAAAGCCTGCTTGAAAATATGAACTGCAATCAGTATTTGCTTGTATCTGTATTAGAAAAGTACCTTGAAAAGTAACACTGTACAATAGACGCTTGTAAACGGATTAATGGTCACCAAGGCCAGGTTGTTTTTCTGAAAAGTTTCTCACAAATCTAGTTATGTCAGCAGAAAATCTGAAGTAACATCTGCTGTAGAACAATGCTAAAAGTTGTGTTTGATTACATCAGCTTAGAAGGCCATGTCTTGTAAAATAGTATAAGAATGAACATACTTCCTGTTAGTAGTCAGACAAATCCTTGTATTTGCATGTTTTTGTCTCCTTGCTGCAAGTAAATTAAAGTGCCTTAACTGAACCTTACGTGTATTGGTCTTTGAAGTTTTTTCCTTTGACACATGACATCTGGGATAATTTAATGATCCAATTGGGAGTGAAGGCTCATAAGGTAAGAGCTTTCATTCTTCTTCATAAAGAGACATTATGTGACATTATTTTGAGACTGCTTCTGTTCTGGAAAGCTGTTTGGTGGAGTGCGAAAAGAAAAAGAACTGTAATCCACTGAACTCTTATATAGTTAAAGCATTTCACAGTGAAACAAAAAAAAGAAAATATATGTTCAATTTCAAACTGAAGTTGAAAAAGAGATTTTAAAGGGACATTTAAGCAAACTTTGCAAAGACGTTATGGACTTTAGCAAAGTATATGATAACAGAGGATTATGGACTGGTGGATGGACTGTTATATTGTACTTAAAATGGAGAATGGAAAATGTGATCATATCCCAAGTATGATAAATGTAGAAAGTAATGGGTGTTGTAAAATATTGGGACAACCTACAACATGTTTTTTTTTTCCTATGGAAAAGATGATCATTTGATAAGTAATTGTGATAACAGGAAATTTTACACTTGTGGGGAAACAGGTCATGATGCAAAAAAGTATGAATTGAAATGTTATAAATGTAACAAAATTGGGCAGTTATGGAAGGATTATAATCTACAGAAAAAGGATAACGAAGGAGAAAAAAGTGAGGACAGTGTATGGAGATAAGAAACAATAGCAATAAAAGATAAAGACAAAGTAGAAACAAGATCAGATTAAAGTAAAAATAGGGATAAGGAGAAAAATGAAACAAAAGATAATACAAAAGAATGTTTTGAAATACGTGATGAGGAAGATATAAATTGGAGAATAGTGAAATGTTAAAATGTTTTAGCAAAAGAGTAAGAGACAGAAGAAGAAAGTTTAAAGGGGTAAGTGTAAAAGAGAAAAAGAAAGACAATTGAAAATGCAAATAAGATAAATACTTCAAATTATATAATGTCTGGTAAGCTACAACATAGACATAAAGACAATTTTAGAGTTCTTTCAGTAAATGTAAATAGTATTAAAAATATAAGTAGAAGAATAGGCATCCTAAATTTGTGTAGTAAATGTGATGTTAATGTAATCATATCGGAAGACATACGTTTTTTTACCCAAGAAAAGAGATTACAAAGAAACTTTGGGGAGGAGATACAGTATGGTACCTAGGAAAAGAACATGGTTGTGCTTTGTAGGAAATCAGTGAAAATATTAAATGTAACATTGGTAATGATGGGAAGATTAACTATGCCATATGTGAGCTACAATAATCAGTTATATAGAATTATAACATTATAGAATTATAGCACTGGATGCCTATGTTACAAGTAAAGATATTTCATAAAATTCTGGATAATGTAGTAATGAATATGAATACAATATTAACATCATATTTTAATTATGATTTGAGAGGGAAAAAAAAGAGAGGAAATGGTGTTAAAATTTTTTATAAAATGTGGTAATTTAAAGATTTGGAATAATATTTTTTTGATATATAGTCAAGATGTATATAAGACTGAAATAGATCATTTTATCACATCACAAGGTTTAAATACAGTTAAGGGACAATCACTTGTAACAGGTTTTCAGATCACTGAACCATATATATATATATATATATATATATATATATATATATATATATATATATATATATATATACTGTAGAGATACCGGAAAATAATGAGTATAGCTGATTGGTAATAGGAACAAAAATAATAAATGAGAAATTATGAAATGAAAATGGAAAGCAAATATGTACACAGTTATGGAAAGATAACATTTTCACTAGATTGTCTTATAAAACCTGGTGGCTAGCTTTTAAAGAAAAATATAATAAATGTTTTTTTTTAGAATGGCAGTCAGATGTAAGAAAGTGGAAAATAAATTATAAAAGAATATGTATAAATGTTTTAAGTGGTTTGGGAAGAAATGATAGAGAAAATTATGGGATAAAAATGAGAATTTATGACAAGAATCAAGAGAAAATTAAATAATTATTATTTAAGCAAAGATATTTCTTACAAGGTAAAAGTGAAGAGGTATCAGCTTTTTTAGTAACATGGTTAAAGACAATACCAGTATGGTTAGAGAAATGAAAGGTGATAGAAGATAAGTGGGAACATCTCAGGAACAAATTATGACTATATTAATAAATTATGTAAACAAAATCAAAATAGAAAGAAATTATAAAAAAGTAAGGTATATTAAAAAATTAATAGAACAGGAAAATAAGGAATTGGAAAATGATTTTTCCTTATATGAATTAGATAAGTTACTTGAACAAGTTAATTTATAGTTGGTTTCAGGATCAGATGGAATAGGATATGAATTTTACAAGAAATTTGTGGACTGGCAGAAAAAAACACTTCTTAAAAGTTATGAATGAGTGGGTAAGTTAGGGTTTTATGCATAAAGATTTTTGCAGTGGTATACCTGAATTTGTATGGAAAAGGGAAAATAAAAATACAATTGAAAATTGGAGACCTATAATATTGAACAATGCAGATTATAAGATTTTTGTGAAAATAATTCAGAACAGAATGGAAAATAAAATGAAATGTATTATGCAAGATAGTATATATAGTTTAAAGGGAAAGGAATGCCAGGAATTATTATTAATATCAAGATAAACTGTGGCTGATATTATAAATAGGAGTGATGATACCGAAATCATGATAGGAGACTTAAATAAAGCATTGGCTACAGTACAACATTAACTTTTGTGAAGAATTATGGAAGAGTATAATGAGAATGTATGTTGTTCTGCATATAATAAAAATAAATTAATTTTAATGACAGGATGGTTAAGCAAATAAATGCATAAAAAATGGCATATATCAGGGATGTCTTATGAGTTTTAGTGAATGAATGGTTAAACAAAGAAATACATGTAAAGAATAGCATATGCCAGGGATATCCTATGAGTAGCATATTATTTGCATTAGTTATGAATGTATTAGTTAGAGATGTAAATTTGCATATGAAAGGTGCTACTTACATTACTAATGAAGGGATAAAAATTCCATTTATGTTTACTTATGCAGATGATATTATATTGATTTTGAGAAACAAAGTCTGAATGAAAGAATATGTTTTATATATATATATATATATATATATATATATATATATATATATATATATATATATATCAATGTTTAAGTATAATAGGCTTGACTTTAAATAAAGAAAAAGGTAAATAAGTGGGTGATACAGTAAAGATATAGAAGGAATATCTTTTTTCTAATGAAAGAAGTATCTGTGCTAGGAATACGATTTGGAGGTACAAAAGTAAGTGAGGAACAATGAGATAGGATAATAGATGAAATAAAGGAGAGTTGTTGTTTTTGAGAAACATACAAGCTATTGTTTAATAAAAAAGGTTTATTTGATCAATTCAGTTATGCTGGGAAAGACTGCATATTTAGCAAGTGACTATATGTTGCCAATAATCTATGAAAAAGAAATACTGCAAGTATTTATTTTCTTTTATATGGGGTTTGAGATTGAATCCAGTTAAGAGAGGAGCCTTATACGTGGATAAGGAAGATGAAGATTTAGGGTTAATAAATCCAATTGTTTATGCTGATTATTTGAACTTGTATGAAGTTTTGTTTTGGATAAATGACAAAAATGAAAAGTTTGTAGTAAATTTGCTAATATATATATATATATATATATATATATATATATATATACATATATTTATATATGACTGTCATTGGGATATGTTTAAAATTTCAAAAGAGGAAAATAATGTTTAAATGAAGAAATGCAATGCTATTAAGAAATAACTCTTTTATGGAAAATAAAAATTGATGAAACTGAAAATGAGAAGTAAGTGTGGTATAAAAATATCATGATACAATGTTATTATGTTAATTCTTGGGCTGAACTGGTGAATGAAAAAAATAAAGCTATAAAAGTACAAAAACATGGTGTAATAACCAACTAGAATGTCACAATTTTTATGGAGATTAGTGACTAATAAATTACCAGTAAAAGGAAATATGCCATATAAAAAATCAGCGAGAGAAGTTTGTATATGTCGGGGTAAATGAGAAACACAGAACTTGTTTTCTTACAATGTTTAAGAGTTGCAAAATTGTGGGGAAAATTATGTGAAGAAAAGCCCTTTGAAAATATAAAGGAGATAACTAATATATATATATATATATATATATATATATATATATATATATATATATATATATATATATGATTATGTATGGATATTATAGCCATAAAAATAAGGAATATCTTAGTAAAATGGATAAAAGATTATTTTACATTGTAAGGACCATATAGAATGAAAGGATAAATGAAATCATGTTTAATGGTAAATGGAGACTAGCAGTAATTTTAAGAAAAAAATAGAAGGTGGTTGTGGAAAAAGGAGTGAGGGTCATTCCTCTCACCCTTTTAGAGCAAGAAATCTGGACAAAGCCAAAAATAACGTGGAGACAAAGGCCCAGAAATAGGGACAACTTTCAAATATTGCTCTTACAAACTTAGAAAGTTGACAGACTAAGACATTTTGCATTAGCATGAATTTTTTGAAGGATATGAGGTCTGAAACTCAAATTTCTGCCATTATTTTCTGACTTTAGTCCTCAATAATTTGCCAGTGATTTGCCAGAAAACCACAATTTTATCAAAACAAAACAAAAATGTGAGGCAAAAATCTGGAGATTCTGTGAAAATCTGGACAGTTGAAAGGTATGAGGGTCAAATAAAGATAATGAAGATAAAACTTTAATATAATGAAAATTAAGATATTTATGATTGTTTGACAATAACTGAAAGGAATGGAAAATTGTATAAGGACTCCTACTCTTTCTGATAAGTGCCATGGGATCATTTACATCTACCCGAGATAACACCAGCTCAGGCTGCTGGTGACTTCATTTAAAATCTCATCTGAAGGATGGAGCACTTATGAGTGCAGCATCCCCCTGCGTTGCAGTGCCAGCAATTCATCTACAAGTCAGTGTGCTACCTGTTGTGCCACTGACATTGCTATTTGCACTTCTATTTATATTGTGGATATAATATCAGTTACATTTCTGATGCTTTTAGAACCACTGATGCACCTACAGATATGTACTATTATGGTTTATTTCCATTGTGTTCTAAGATTCCCTCTTTCATTGAAGAGATTCATCCCATAATTTTGTTACTAAACATTGCCATGTATCTGCACAGCTTATCCATATTGTATAGAAACACTGGAATATGTTATTATTAGAAGTTGTTTCATCTACATGATTACCTTGCAGCACAATTCATACTCTGTTGGGGAAAGCTTACACAATAAAGCAGTTATAAGTAATTTTGAACGTAGGTTTCTTTAAGCGCATTGACATAGTAGGCACTTATTCATGTGAACACTACACCATTACATAGATTCACAGGAGTACAAATAGACAAGAATTTGAAGTGCATAATTTCTTCAACTGTTCAACTAAGCACCTATGCTCTACTGTGTATAGTGACATTAAATAATCATTACTATATACTTCATCTTTACTTTCTTTGCAAACCACTCTTCCCAGCTTACACTTATCACTACAGCTCATTCTCCTAACCTACAAGTCTAATAAATACATACCTTGCCAATCCCTATTTAACAACTTTGTTATAAACTGCATGTGTGAAATATAGCCAGTTAGACTTTAACTACCTTAAATTATATACTTTCTCAGACAAGGAACCTCAAATAGTCTTCATCTTCTAAGGGCACCTAAGGATGCTTGCTTGTATTTCTGCATGCACACATTACCCAGCTACAAGTGCCTTTTTTAGGCAAGGTTCAAATAACAAATTCACCACCATAACAGGAGCAGGCAAGCAAAAACTGAGGGTAATGTTACTCAGTGCTAGAAGTCTAAATCTCAAAATGCACTCACTCGAGGCACTCCTTAAAATGGAGAACATTGATATCTATGCAGTGACTGAGACCTGGTTCAAGGCTCCAGAGAGCACCCCTGCACTACCAGGCTATAACTCATACCACACTTTTCAGCCATGTCACCTGGACCGAAACACCAAAGATGGAGGTGTGTCCATATTCATTAAGGATATCCACACCTCCAGGCTAGTTGCTCAGCATAATGCATCCAAGGTTATCCAAGTGCAACTAACTCTGGGCAAAACTGCAATCCAAATTGTAGCTTGCTACAGATTCCCCACCATGCCCCAGGACTCCCACTTCTCTTTTCTTGATGTAATGGAAAATATTAGGGTTCAACCAAACACCCTAATAATCGGCGACTTCAACTACCCCACCATTAACTGGGAAAACTACTCATGTACCAACTCCTTAGCTCAACGTTTTCTGGAATTCATAAACTCCAATGCCCTGGATCAACTTATCCACACCCCCACCAGGGGCAACAATATCCTAGACCTAGTCATTACCAACATGAGTGACTGGTGTTCCACACCTGAAGTCAACTCCTCGTAGGTCCAATCCGACCATAAGCTAATCACCCTTGATATTCACATCCCGCCCCCACCCCCCATTAAGGAAACAACAGTAAAAAATTTCTCCAAAGCCAGCTTCATGCTTCTTAAGATAGAAGTGGTGAACCTCATGACACCCATGCAGATGGACAATACAGTTACAACTGCTGAGTCTTACACAAATGCACTCTATAAGCACTTACACAAGTGCATGGATCGTGCTATCCCAAACAGAACCAAGACGCTATCCTCTAAAAAAAGGAAGCCAATCTGGTGATCCCCTGCCATAAACTAAGTGTACAACAAAAGGAAGAAACTGTTGCAAAAGAGAGTAAAATTCCATGAGTGGAGGAGCTCCCTGGTCAGCCTCAGTAAGAAACTGAGATCCCTTTTAAGATCGTCCAAAGCTAGCTATGAAAACAAAATCACCACTAATTCCAAGGACAACCACAAAGCATTCTATAGCTATGTCAAGAATCTCGATGGCAACACCCAGATCTGCTCTGAGTTACAGAACAAAGGCAAGAAAATTACAGAACCAACTGATATTGCCAACATCCTGGCAGATAGGTTCAGTGCTAACTTTACCCCCCTCTCACCCCCTAAAGGGCCCATATCTATACAGGAAGAATGCAGAGTCCCTGTAATCACAACTACGCAGGTAAAAGCTGCACTCTCTAAAGCCAAAAACACAGCATCCATGGGACCGGACAACATCCCAGGCTGCATTTTACATGAACTTCAGAATGAACTGGCTCCCCACTTAAGCACCATGTTCAATAATAGCCTCACATCAGGCTTTGTGCCCACTGAATGGCGCACAGCAACAGTTATCCCACTCCACAAAGGGGGAGCCACCACTGATCCCGGGAACTATCGACCTATTAGCCTGATGAGCCTGCTCTGCAAGGCCATGGAACATATCATCATGGAACTCATAAACAAAGACACTGGTAACCTCCAAACTCTGAATCCCACCCAGTTCAGGTTTGTGAAAGGCAGATCATGCCTACTGAACCTGATCAGCTTTTTTGAGGCAGTCACCAAAGCCGTAGATGAGGGTAAGGTGGTTCACACAGCCTATCTTGACCTCGCCAAGGCTTTCGACACCATCCCCCATTCTGGAATTATAGCTAAACTCACTAAACTAGGTATAAATCCCTATGTCACAAGATGGGTTGCCAACTGGCTCATTGGCAGAACCCACACTGTAAAAGTTGCAGACTCCAAATCTGACCTCAAAGCAGTGACAAGTGGAGTACCACAGGGTTCTGTCCTGGGACCTCTCCTGTTTGGTATCTACATCTCTGAAGTACAGGCTAACACAAATGGCCTCTGGCTAACGAAGTTCACAGATGACTGCAAACTAGGAGCCATAGTCAAGTCCCCAAATTATGTGGACATCCTACAGAAGGGCCTCGCTGAGACAGATGCCTGGTGTCAGAGTCATGGCCTCAAGCTCAATGCCAAAAAGTGCCATCCCCTTTGGTAAAAACTCTGTATCCATGAACTACCACATAGGCAACAATCTACTTAACACCAAATGCGTGATAAGAGACCTTAGGACCCAGGTGGACAGTAGTCTCTCCTTTGATAGTCACATCGCCACAGTAGTCAGGAAGTCCTTCTACGTAGCACACCTCATTATAAAAGGGTTCTCATCCAGGAAAAAAAAAGGTCATTGTTCCCCTCTACTTGACACTCATTAGACCCATTATAGAGTGCAACGCCGCTTTTGGAATGTACATCACAAGACATCTGCAGCAGCTGAAAAGGCCACAGAAGTACCTCACAAAGAGGATTACTGGCCTCAAACAAATGCCCTACACTGATCACCACAAAAAAACTCCAGCTTTACTCCATAGCATATCACCTACTCTGAAGTAATCTCTGCCTAATATATAAAGCTATGTCAAACCCAGAGCTGTTGGACATGCTACACCTAAAGAAATCCCAATCCCTCCAAGCTACACGCTCTAGGGACCTAAACCTTGTCACCACAATAAACAGGACATGCTGGAGGGATAGATTCCTGTCCCAGAGACTTCCCATACTCTGGAACAGGCTACCCATTGATGTCAAGCAAAGTTCTTCATTAGCACTCTTCAAGAAAAATCTTGATGAGTGGATGGGAAATAGGAAATACACCCCGGGAATCACTTCTGTGTCTGCTCGACAGTGGTACAGGAAAATAACTTTCTTGGGTGGCATAAGCCAAGGAAACTTGTTGGCTGGACTTACGTAGGCCCTTTGGCCGATAGCCTAGTACCTACCTATGAACCTATGAAAACTGTTGCATAATCTTTGCATGAATTACTGATAGTAGTCTAGCCAGCATTATGACTGTATGTAAATGTTGATGCTGTTATAAAACATATATAGAACTTGGAACATGCTGGTTACTTATTGATTTATTTGTTTGTTTGTTTGCTTGTTTGTTTATCTATTTTTTTGGTCATAAGGGCACCAATTACAAATGGCCAATTTCAGGCCCAGCCCAGATGGCTACAAATAAAAAAATACAAATTAACAATACAAAACAAAGCAAACAACAGTGATAAAACTTTCAACACATTGTGAATCAAAGTAGAAAAGCAAGTAACTGCAAACAAAGTCTGAATACACTATCCATTGGTCTCAAAAATATAGAAATGCTGTTTTTAATTGGACCTTGTTGTGAGACAAGAAAAAAAAACAAAGAAGGTTATTTGCAGTGCATGCAAGGTCTCACCTTATCTAAATAGAGAGACAGTAATGTAACTAATGTTCTAATGAATAAATATGTTCAAAAACTGGGAAAATAACTTAATCATAGCATGGTTCTTGTGTACAAACCTCATTATTAGTGAGCTTTGCACTGCCACACAAATGACAGCCAGTTTGTTTGTGTCTTTCGGTATTTCCCGGTTAGGGGTCGCCACAGGGGAACTCCGGTCCACTAATGATTGGCAGTAGAGTTTTACGTGCTGGCTTGCCGGGCCTAACGCACAACCTTCAATGAAGGAATGCCCATTCACGCATGTCGTCACACAGAAGACGCTCTAACTGAGAATCGAACGGGCAACGTCTAACTGTGAGGCAACAAAGCTACTGCAGCACCACCACCGCAGCTGTAATTGAAACCTTCTGACAGCTTTGAAAGCTATTAAACACTACAGTTTGCCAGGTAAGCAGGCAGCAAATTATGAGAAAGCAAAATATCTTAACCACTTGCTAATTTGTGGGTTTACTACATGTGCACTTCCCTTTGGCTGCTGTTTTTGTGGCAGTGGAAAGTGTGTTACAATGAGAAGTGTGCTGCAGCTTTTAAATCTGTTAGACACTTTGCACTCTTGCATATATATTTTTTTTAAACTGGTAATCCACCATGAACAAATCACCTTACCAATCAAAAAGTGTAATTAATTGTTGCAAACTTTGTGTAAAGCTAAGTACCTTTTAGGTGCATAGGATCGCAGGTGCATACTAGGCTGATGACCACTGGGGCCTTTATAAGTCTGTCTAATCATACCAATTGTATACTACAATTTCATATGCCTTAGAGGTTATTTTAACAGGTATATGCAAGCTAGGACAAGATTTATAGGCTACCTCTGTCCATTAGACACATAGGTGCTAGACCCAGGGTGTATTTCTGAATTGAGTTAGGGAAGAGTTCTGCTTCACGTGTATGGGAAGCCTGTTCCAGAGAAGGGAAATTCTTTGAGACACATACCAGTCCCCTCCAACATGTCCTACTTCTGTTGCAAGCAATGTTTGAATCCTTAGATTGTGTAATTCTGAAACTATTCATTTTGTGGATATGCAAAAGGTCCATCAGAATGAAATCCAAGGATACCTTGTATGCCAGGCATAGATCTCCTCTCAACAGGCTGTAAGAAGCAGAGTACAGGGATAGGGCTTTGATACAATCTGCTTAAGATATGCATATGCGGTTTATGCCCTGTATTCTTTTTGAGGAACCTCTGTGGACATTCCAATTGTTGCTTGAGACCAGTCAGATACATACCAAAGGGGAACATTATATGCAATGTTGGGTTTGATGAGGACAAACTGTGGAATGATGACTTCCTTGGATCTAGATGCCATGCACTTGGTTATAAATTGAGCAATATAGAATGATTTCTTTACTACTTTAGACATATTAGTTGAAAGCCAGGTTACCATTTACATAAGCACCTAAATCCCTGATTACTATTTCTGCTCTTAGTGGTGTGTTATCTATGAGGACATTTCCTAGGGTGACTGACTTCCCAAAGGGTACTATTATACAGTTCTTGCAATGAGTTTTAAGCCATGGCTTTGGTACCAGTCACTTGGATGTGTTAGTCCTTCCTGCAGGATCTTATTGCCTTAGGAGGATTCTATGACTGTTCCTAATTTTCAGTCATCTGTAAACTTGGTCAGCCAAAGACCCTTGACATTGGACTTAACTTCCAAGAAGTAAATGCCAAAACTGAACAGACCCTGCACTGAGCTGTGAGGGTCTCCACTAGTGACTGACCTCTTTGTGGAGGTTGTCTTACCTATTCTAACTTCTATCTGATAGTCAGCTGGTTATCTAGAGAGTAACATAGAGGGTAATGCCTATATCTTCCTAACTAGCTTGATCTGCAAGGCCATGGAATGGATTATCATGGACTTCATTAACAAGGACATTGGCAACCTCCAAACACTTGATCTCAAACCATTTGGCTTCATCAAGGGGAGGTCATGTCTGCTAAATTTGCTTGACTTCTTCGAGACAGTCACCAAAGCCATGGATGAGGGGAAGACGATGCACACCTCCTACCTTGACCTGGCCAAAGCCTTTGGCACTATTCCCCACTCAGGCATAATAGATAAACTCTCTCAACTAGGCATCAATCCTTATGTTACCAGATGGGTAGCAAACTGATAGAACCCACATAGTCAAAACAGAGGAAGCCATCTCAAGCAGTAGACCTGTAACAAGCGGTGTACCTCAGGATTCAGTCTTGGGGCCTCTGTTATTTGGGATATACTTTTCTGAGGTGCAGGCCAAAACCATTGGACTATGGCTGATCAGATTTGTAGATGACTGCAAGATGGGTGCTGTCATCAATTCCCCTAGTGATGTGGACATCCTCCAATTGGGTCTCACTCAAAAAAATGACTGGTGCCAAAAACATGGCCTCAAGCTGAATAACAAAACATGCATCATCATCCCCTTTGGGGTGTGATGCCTCCACAAATTATCACATTAATAACAACATCCTAAGAACTCAATCAGCCATGAGGGATTTGAGCACCCAAGTTAATAGCAACCTGACTTTTGACCACCATGTTGCTTCTGTCGTACGGAAAGCCTTCAACATGGCCCACCTCATAAGTAAGGGTATCTCATCCTGGGACAAGAAGATCATAACATCCCTGTATTCTTCCCTTATAAGGCCCTTTCAGCATGTACCTCACAAAGCACGTGCAGCAGCTGGACAGACCACAGAGGTTCCTCACCAGGAGAATCCAGGGCCTCAAACATCTACTATGCACAGATAGGCTAAAAGCCCTATCCCTCTACTCGGTTTCATACAGACTCCTCAGAGCTGACCTCTGTCTGGCATACAAGGCAATCATGGACCCCACCTTGATGGGACTGCTGCATATCTGCAAGTCAAGCTCCACTCAAGTAACCCACACACGTGGCCTCAACCTGGTTTGTGACATCAACAAGACTTGTTGGCAGGACAGATTTGTGTCCCAGAAACTCCCCCATCTGTGGAATAGACTCCCTCTCCACATTAAGCAGAATACCTCTTTACCCCTTTTTAAGCACAACCTGGATAACTGGATAAGAAACAGAAAATATACCCCTGGGATTCCACCCATGTCCCTGCTGGACAGGGGCATCAGGTGCTGATTTGTCTAAACATGGGCTAAACTCTTGGCCTGGCTTATAAGGGCCTCAGGATTAATAGCCTAGTAACCTCCTATGATCCTATGATCCATTGCCCAAGTGGGGTATTGTATCAAGTGCCTCAGCTAGGTCAAGGTAGGCAGTATACCATTTTGCCCTCATCCATTGCCTTGGTCCACCATGATGAGTATGTATCATCTGTCCTTGATGAAAACAAACTGTATCATATCCAGTGTTTGAAGGTTTTCTATGTCTTACTAATCATTTCCATGATAATTCTTTCCATGGGTTTGCATATGAGACTAGTCAAACTTATGGGTCTGTAGTTCCTGGGGTCCATTGATGGCCCAGCCTTGTGCAGAATGATGATCATTGCAGTTCTCAAGTCACGTAGTACAAAGCCTTCCTAAAGGTTATAGTTAAAATGTGACTCCAGTGATCCTGACAGGTCATATTTCAGGCTATACAGGAGGCATCCTCAGATATGACTGGTGCAAATAAATGCAGTGTTTTTGGCCTAAGTGAGTACAGCTAGGACTTGATCCCTAGTGATAGTGGGGGGAGGGGTTATTTGATGGTATTTCATGGGGATTGGCTGGAGGAGAGAGGTGCATAAAACTAGAGCTGAATTTATTGACCAAAATATTTGTTATATTTTCTGGCTCCATGTAGATGGCTCCATTTACAATTAACTCTGCACACAGCTGTCTACCATATTTGAGATTTTATAAGTAGCTAAAGAAAGATTTGTGGTTATCCTTTGCCTGGAAGGCTATCCTTACCTCAAATTTGGCTTTAGTAGACTTAATTTGCCCTCTCAGTTGTTTGTTTAGATTGGTGAAAGTGTTTTTATAATGCTGAGTTTAGCACTTCCTAATTTTCGCATGCCTTTTTTCTTTTGTTTACAACCTGTTTATATTTGGATTCTACCAGAGTGGTTTGTTTTTTTGAGTTCTAGGCTTATTTATGGAAGGCACAGCAGTCTCTATATATTTATTGATACAATTGTACAAGATTTCTGTGAACAATGCCACATAGGCAGCTGTGTTTTCAGGCTTTGGGGGGGGGGGCTTGAATCTTTGACAGATTATCACTTAGAATAGTTCCTAAATGTTACAGCATTAGCCAGGGTCAGAGAAGTTATTTTTATTATGAAGGAGACAGCTTTGTGGTCTGTCCCAGAGAGGACACTATACTAAGGGGTGTACAGCATTCTCCCATGCATGTGATTACTATATTGAGTATGTTTGCACCCCTACTGGATGTATGGACTATCTGGTCCAAGGTGTTTGGGATGTCTGGGCCTGTAAGTTTGGGGTGACATAAGTATCCCATTTGTTAGTGGGGCAGTTGAAATTCCCCCTTAAATATAATATTGGGTTGAATGGTAAGGGCCTTCAGTAAGTCCAAGTACAAATAATGGGTTTCTTGAGTCATAAAGGGTGACATATAGTTTTCAAGTATATGATATGGGACTTTGCCTATAGAAATCTTGACATGGAGAAGCTCAAGCACATTGTCCTGTTTGACTAGTCTTAAAGTGAGTTTGCTGTTGATTTAGAGTGAGGCACTTCCACCTTTCATACCTACCTACGCAGTAGCTGGCCTGAATGTTTGAAGTATTGTAGCCCTGCACTACCGGGGCATTTTTAACTGTTTTAAACCATGTCTCAGTAACTGCACTGATGTCCACATTCTTGAGGGTGAGGAAAGAACTGAGGGAAGAGAGTTTCTTGTTTAGGCCTCTAGCATTTAGTAGTAAAACCTTTAGATTCTTTTGGGTTGGTTTTGCTGTGTTGAAAGGTTTGTCAGTTTGGCATTGCCTAGAAAAGGCACTATGGGAGAGGACAATGTTCTAGCCATTATTAGAAAGCCTAGAAGGGACAGGTACAAACCATTCTTGGCAAAACAACATTGTCTGTTGACCATATCTCAGTATGCTGACAAATATTGTACCCCTATGGAATGATACCAGAAACTAAGCCAGCTATTAAAATCAGCCATCTTTTGCTCATATTGAAGCATCATCTTTGGTGAAGGTAGAATGTTGCTCATTGCTAGGCACATACCAGACTGGGACATGTAGAGTCATAGCTTCATAGGTTTCTACTAGCTTATTGACCACCAGGGTCTTTATAAGCCTAGCCGTACAACCAACCCAGTTTTGTCCTCCAGCACATTGGACACCTATATGGTGAAGGTATATTAGTAAGGAGATAGCTAAGGGTTAGGTGTAGGGTATGTTTATTTGGGATTTGTTAACCTACTGTTGGCCTCTGCCCATCAGAGACATGAGAGTCACACTAGTGATGAATTTACAATTTCTCATCCAATGATCAAGGTTCACTTGAAAAGAGTCAGAGGATGAACTGTACTTCACGTGAATGGAGAAAGTGTTCCATAGAGCAGGGATCTTTTGAGACATTTATTGGTTTCTCCAGTATGTTTTATTTATGTCACAGGCAAAGTTCAGGTCTTTGGAACTAGTGTTCCTGACGCTGTTTGTTTTATGGATGTGGAAGAGGTCCATCAGAGCTGGGTCTGAGAATGCCTTATATGCCAGGCAAAGATCACCTCTCAGTAATCTGTAGGAGACTGAGTAAAGAGATAGGGCCTTAAGGCAATCTGTGTAGGACAGGGTATTCATTCCCTGAATTTTACTGGTGAGAAACCTTTGAGGGTGTTCCAGCTGTTGCAGGTGCCTGGTTAAGTACATGCCGAAGGGGGCATTATATTTGATAATGCGTCTGATTGGGGCTGAGTAGAGTGGTACTATAACTCCATTAGACCTGTATGCCATACCCTTGCTTATGAGTTGGGTGGCACAAAATGATTTTCTTACTGTCTTGGCTACATGTTGGTTGAAGACCACATTATTATCAACATATGTTCCCAAATCTCTAACTATCTGGTCAACTATTAGAGGTGTTTTATCAGTAGAGCAATTAGCTTGGGTGGATGACTTCCCCAAGGGCACTATAATGCATTTCTTTGAGTTTTAATGCATGGATCTGTCACAACCATTTGTTTGTGCTAGACCCTCTTGTAAGATGTTTGTGTCATGGGAGGAATCTATGATAGCTTCCAATTTACAGTCATTTATGAACTTGGTGAGACAGAGGCCTTCAGCATTAGTCTTCACATCTGAGAAGTAGATGCCAAACACTGCCAGGCGAAACACAGGCCCCCTAGGGTACTCTGCTCATGACTGGTCTCCTGGTGGAAGTGGTCTCACCAATCCTGACTTCTTGGGTCCTATCTGTGAGCCAGCCAGCAATCCACTGAGTTATGTAGGGATTTATGCCTAGTTCTGAGAGTTTATCAACAATACCTTACATAGTCCAAGAATGCCATAGTGCCTCTCTTCATATAGTCCAGTGGGTATGTCTCAGGTCAGTTACACCCACATGGACTATAACAGAATCATACTTGTTCTTGTGGTCTAATAATCTGAGCACATAGGTAATTTGGTGGATCTTGGCCCCTGATAGACAACTGACATGATTTTTCTTTACTCAACCCGGCTAGCAGGACATTTATGTCTCACAATAGAGTCTCCTATTGTTAAAAAGTTGGGTAGTGTGCTGGCTTGCATTACGGGCTTTGTATATGAGGGTCCAAAGGGTGTGGCTGTATGTGTCATATTGTGTGTTGTTTTGATAGAGTGCTTTTGGAGTTGCTGAGGATTCTTTTTGTAGAATAAACACCTAGGTAGCTTTTGGGGCTTAGGAAGGCTGTTTTTAAGTGTCTCAGCACATGTTGGTCTGTGTGTTGGGTCGGTACTATGTGTGGTAGATGTAATGCTTATGTTACCAACAAAATGATTGTTATTTATCTTGCCTCCAGTAACACTGTGTATGTCTGACATAAATTGTATCTATTTCTCTAAGGATTAGTTGGTTGTCAGTGAAGATGATACAATTCTTACATTGACTCAAGATGCCCATATCTACCAAATTGTGAAAGTGCCCACCCATCATGTGAAGTCTTTTTTGGGAGCAGCTACAAAGGGGTGGTTCAGCAGGCTAACTTGGGCATTTGTGAGGGTAGAAACTACAAATAGGCTATTTATGACTGAATCCATGCAGTGGTGCTCCTCAGAGTACAAACAAGTTACCCTGTGTGTAGCTGAGTATGGGATACTGTTACAGTGGAGGTTCTATAGGGAAATGTCATTTCTAAGTGCCTGTATCTATAGAAGGTACTGATAAATGCCACTGCACAGTCTTCTTTATGTAAAAATACACTTTAGTTAGCCAAAAGTGAAAAAATACTAGAAACAAATCTAACAACTAGCTACAACAAGTAGTTACAAGATGACTCCAAGGCAGATTAGCTAGCGATGAAGAACACACATTGCAAGGCAATTTAAAAGCACACTAGCAGCTGTTAGATGAAGGAATACCAAATACACTTTACAGTGATGAAATACAAGCAATACAATAATTTAAAAATGTGACATTAGTTTTTATAAGTAGCTTAGAAAAGTGCAATATTTCAGTTTAAAGTACTTATCTTAGCCTGGATGGCACCAAATGCAAGTCAAACGCATTGAAAACATAGGAGAGGACACCAAGTGTTTGAGCTCTGTGCAACTGAGTCAAGAGCTGAGCAAATGCATCAAATTTATAAATGGAAATAAAAGTGACTAAGCTAATTAAAAAGCCCTCCAACCAATAAAATGATCTCACTCTAAGCTTGCCTGTGTACTTTACAACTTGGACATCATCATGCATTTTATGAACAATAAAAAAGTACCAAGTTCTAATGTCTGGCATTATTGGCTGACTGCAATCTTCAGTGGTTTTTCAGAAAATCAAAAATTTTATGAGGGACAGAGCAAAATCAGAGACGGTCTGTAAAATCAAGGACAGATGAATGGTATAAGGAAGAAGCAGAAACAAAGCTCCCCTCTATAGAACTAAAAAATGGTTCTTTGGTACTTAGTTCTACCACATTTTGTGTGTGTTAAGTGTAGCAGTGTGAAATATTTAGCAGCTTTTAAAAGCTGTTTTACTCTGTCAATGATCTTCACCAGCCAGCACTGTCTGTTGTTAGTCCTAGCATGAGACCTGATCTTACCAGCACTTTGGTGTCCTTGTCAAGGTTTTAGTAAGTATTCTGGAGTGCTGTTAAGATTAGATCTCATTCTTGGGAAGAACTTAACAAGTTTACCTTTCTCCCAATTACAGAGGGTAATCATGGCACTCCATGCACTGCATTCTTGGCATGAACACCTGCTACTGCTATGTAGAGAAATTTAAGTTGGGAATAATTTGAGCATAATTACCCTCAGAGAGCTGATCACCGACTCCTATTTGTTGTGCATAATATTTTACTTTATTCTCACTGTATTTGCATTTTTCCTGGCAAGGAACTATGCAATACAATTAAAAGTATAATAAAAGTAAATAAAATGAATTCAGATGACAAAGCACAGTGAATCAGAGGTGTAACTAGTGTGGGTAATGGGGCAATTGACCCATATGCAAGGTGAAAGGTGTGATCAGTAGATGCTGGTGTGATACCACACTCACAAAGCCCTCCAGCTCTGACCACAAATACAATATTGGTATTAAGAAATGAATGCCAGTTCTGCATTTTTAGTCAGGCTAAAGCACCAACGTGCTTTATGTGTGGCATCTTAATGAGATGCTTGTTGGATGAGTGCAGAAGAGATTTGTTTTCAGCTAAGGGAGTTTCAAGATCATGTAACCATACAGGCACCAGATAACCTAGGTATGTGTGTACAATGGATAAAGAGGATCCTCTAGAGGAAGAAGTAAAAATGAAGAAAAAAGCAGCTAATCCTGTGCTTCTTGACTTCACTGTTGGGGGAGAATTGTTCCCTTTGGGAACTGTTGGAGGTTTTGATTATGTACAATGGATAAAACAGTAGTTCATCTGTAAAATCGCTGCCCATCACTTGAATTAGTAGACATGACATTTATGTGGCCATGTCTGTATTATTTTTATTTATTCATTTTTTGGAGGAACTCAGACTAGTTCTGGGTTTATATATGTGGTCAGCCATAGTTAACAAGGCAGTCTGGGAAAAGGATGATTACCGAGAGTAAGTGACTGCAGCAGTGAAGGTAAGAAAAGAGAGAGAGAAGAGGGGAGAGAGACACAGAGAGAGAGAAAAAAAATGGGGAAACAGAGATAGAAAGAGACAAATGGGAAGAGGGAGGCAAAAAAGTAACAAAAATCTACATTTTTTTTAAATGTCACCATCATCCAGCTAATTAGAACTAAGATACATCATCATGTATACTTGTTGCTTGACTCTGTGATTTTTTTTTTTTTTTTTTGGACATTGGACAAGTCAAAGCTGACTGAATGAATTAGGCATCATTGGCTTCTCTGCTTTCCCCAATAAATGTGTCATATGTATGTGACATGTCCAGAATATGCCTTTATTGTATATTAATTACATCAGAAGTAAAGATTTTATGTAGATCTCCTGAAAAGGGAAGTTTTTTGTCAGTTGATGCATGATTGTGCCCCTACCCCAAATTTAGACTTATATGCGATAAACATACCTTTCAATCTCTTGCAACAAGAAATTGGAATAAAGCCATAAGTAAAAGTGGGGCAAAGGCCCAAAATAGGGACAATTTTTAAATATTGTTCTTACAAACTTAGAAAGGTGATAGAATAATAGGTTTTACATTAGCATGAACTTTCTGAAGGGTAAGAAGTCTGAAACTCAAATGTCTGTCTATTTTCTGACTTCAATCTTTAATGAGTTGCCACTAATTTGCCAGAAAACCACAATTTTATGAAAAATGGACCAAAAATATGAGACAAAAATCTGGACATTCTGTGAAAAACTGTACAATTGAGAGGTATGATAAAGTATAGTACTTGTGGCTAAAGCTGTTGCTATATCTTTGCACTTGTATTTTGTAGCTGGCTATCATTTATATAATATTCTGGTAAATCGGCTAGAATATTTCATATGGTTTAAGAGATATGGGATTACTGGAAGTTTAACACAGCCCTTTGTGTGTTCTACTTTTCACTGCTGAATTCACAGCAAACAACACTCGCTACTGTTTTTTTTCTTTCCAGCACATTCAAAATGCATCAGAAACGTATCTGTGTGTTTTAATTAGATCCAAAAACAATATTATTTTCTCAGGAAAAAATATGTTTTCTCTTGCTTGAAACGTTATAGCAAAATATGCATGTTTTCATTTATTTATTTATTGTCTTTTAATAAATGGGGAGGTGAGCTGGTTACCAGATACTTTTTAGCCATGACCCAGACCCAAAAGGGCAACAGTTTAGTACATCAAATGCTCAGGCATATCACACTGGTCAGGGGTAAAAATATTTATAATGCAGGTAAGTAGGGGTTCTACTGTACAGTATTTAGGCGACAAATATTTACAATGCAAACAGAGAAAGACAACGTGATTTAAGATCAATATTCTGAATGCGCAACTGCAGAGAATTTTGCAGTGAAATCTACATTTCAGTAATGGGTTTACAGTATGTAATTGCAATTGCTTTGTGATTTACATTTGCCAGTACAAAAATATTTAGGACCATCCCATTTGTTAAAAATACCACAACATTTGCAATACAGCTTTTGATGTCAAAGCAGCAAGAACAATAAAGTTCATTTTAAGGAAGTTAACAATGGCTGCGCAAGAATATTATACACAGTATCGGTATTATGGCAGTGTGCTTGAAATAATTTCCTTTGTTTGCTTAACCCTTTTCTTTGCAGCAGGCACAGGCACATTTCTTAAGAAGGGACTCTTTTAGCTTGCTATCGAACATGCAAAAAGTATCTTCTTGCCTGATTTCTGTTGGAGTTGGCTCCAGATACCAGGTACACAGTTTGCAAATATTCTTTTTCCCAAAGTCAGCTTAAATCTGGGTTTAAGGAAGGAAAGGGTAACTTCATTTATAATGGCTTAACTTGATGATTTTAAACATCTGGGAGGACAGTAGCAGGGCTGCTCTGTCATTCAATGGTATCCATTTTACCTTGGATAAAAGTAAGCAATGATGGGCCCTCTGGTCAGCAAGTAAAGCAAATCAAAGGATTTTGTTTGACTCAATGCCTTAACTTGCATGCTCACGTGGAGTGTTTGACATGTTCCTGCTCAGGGTTTCTTTATTTCCTTTTGGATTCAGACTCTACCTTATCAAATTGTGTATGCTAAATTGAAATATACACTTGTAAATTTAGTTACTGAATGAGAATGTTTGATTCCCCAAGATTCACTAATGTTTGGATTACCAAACGTTAGTGATTTGTTTCTTCTCCTTTTACTCACCATGTATTTTGTTATTTGTAAATTGAGGATTGTATCAAATAAGCTAATAAAGAATATCTGTTAAAAAGATCTGCAGATTTTGCTAATTGTTTGTACTGAATGTGATTTTGTGCTTGAGTGGAAAGTTACTAATCGAAGACCATATTCAGTTTTTTGGAAGTAAACATTTTACTTGTTCTGACACGCATGCACATATCTGAGATTCTGTCATCTTATGTATTCACACCCCATTCCAGTTAGCCCCACCCATTACATTTTTCCTTTCAGCCCCGCATTGCTTTGAAGCGACCAGCTGCCCTTTACTGCCCATGTCATTTATTCCTATTTATTTCCTTAATTTCCTGTAACAAAACACATCCAGTTGTGCCTATTGTAAAGCTCTCCCTAACCAGCCTTTAGATACCCCTCCATTTACCCTCTTTTTCAGCATGCATACATGCCCTACCCTACCATAAAATCATCATGCGTGTCAGAAGTATAGAATACATTATGCAAAACCATCTCTCATTATTTCTTTTTACTACCTGCTGCAAAATTAATCTTTGTCAAAGTCATCCAACTCTTCTGTTTACTACCCACTATCCAATCTGTTCACTGCCCACTATCATATCTGTTCACTACCCACTATCCTATGCCCAGGGTCTTAAGTTGTCATTAAGAACCTGACATCATGATCTCTTCTAGACTACAAAAGTGGACGGCATGCAGAAACCTTTGCATGCAGTTTATGTATTTCAGCTGCACCATTAAGTTAAGGGTTATTATATCCAATGTCTATATTTTCATCTAGAATTTCATTATATTTTTTTCTGGACCTTTCCTATCCTGTGAGCAGTCATACTAGGTCAAGCAAATACACAGCAAAATGTCATTTGTATTCACTGCCAGACATGTCTATATGTACTGAAGTTAAACATTTTCAATGTCTTGTTTAGGAGGGCAGAATGCAATGCAACCAAAAATGTTTGAAAACTTGTATGGAATGTAATCATTTAGGGAGGTGCAGACTTTGTTTGGCAGAAACAGCAGCACTTCAGTTTTTTTTTCTGTTCTGTTCCTTTAGGCTGGCATTTATAATGAACATATTAACATGTCTGGAACTAGGACTGAATGCTAATATAGTATGCTAAAGACCACATTCTCATTGGGTATTAGTTACTTAACTGTCAGCCTGTAATATCTAACCCACAGATAGCTTTATACCCCTTGAGCATCCATTCCTTAGATGCTAGTACTAACAAAACAAATGCCTTATCAGGTAGAACGCTTTACTAAAATAAATACAGGTGGTCTGTTGTGTGACTTTAATTGCTTCTCTAATTAGTCAGACAGCTATCATTAAGACATCTGTCTGTCACAGCTTGCTGTGAGGCCACAGTATCTGTAATCCGTTAGGCTGCTCCTCTCCATGTATTATGTCAAATCATGTGAATTAAAGGTTCCATTTCTTCTACAGGTAAGCATGCATATGATGCACATGGGCTGTTACTTATCAGTCTCCTGTCTAGTATTTCATTTATTAAGAGGTAGCACAGCTGCCCCATTCATTACCTTGATGGGATTCTTAACTACAAAGACAAATATAACAGGAACTATATACTACCTAGGCAAGCTTTCCAGTGGTGTATGTTGCAGTCCATCAGGTCCAGGAGGTTGTCTAGAATGATGAATAGAAAGGCTGTATGTATTCATGTTGCTGTAGCTGAGAAGTGGCCATGGAGGTTAGTGACAACTTTAGCTGTCACTGAGTACTCCTCAGCTGAGAGCTGAATGTTTGGTGTCAGACGTTAATACAGCTGTACAGGGATGTAGAACTCTACCAGACTGACGGGCAATACACTGTGATATTGACTCCTACCTGCAAACATACTTGTCAACAATGTCTTATACAACTGTTTTCCCTTCTGAGGAAATTCATTATCTTTATTTAGGGTTGTCTAAGTCAAAATTTACAGCTGTGCATCTTGGATAATTTTCTTTTTATTTTATTTATTTGTTTTTGGCTTCATTTTTGCAGTTCTGTTATCATTGGTTTGTTTTATTTTGCTCATTTATTTACTTTCTGTAGTGTATCACTTGAGGAAGAAACTTTAAGTGAAATAAGATGCTATCCTGACCAGCATTTTGGCTTCTTTTCTCCATTCACGTGTAGCTATTGTACCACCTGAAAGATGAGCTAAAGCACTGGATGCCTTTATCACTACTTAATGTAGAAAATTGCCTTTCTCCTCATACGATGACTTACATCACTGATTCTGTCAATAACAACACCCTTTACAGTCCTAAATGCACCCATATCTCATTTGTTTCTTAACGCTGAATATAGGGGATCAGTAGATTGAGTGTGCATGTGTGTGTGTGTGCGTGTGTGTGCGTGTGTGTGCGTGTGTGTGCGTGTGTGTGTGTGTGTGTGTGTGTGTGTGTGTGTGTGTGTGTGTGTGTATGTGTGTGTACTTGTCCATGATCCTGTGTCTATGTCCTCCATTTGCATCTTTGCTTTTTTTTTCGTTTTTACAAACAGTTTGAGAATTTACAGAATGATTTGTTCAAGCAAGACTTGAAGTCTTCCTCCTCTAACTTTTAATGCATCCTTCATATTTTGCCTTTCTATTTGCTTTATACTTTTGATATAATTTACACAGCAAAAGGTAGCATATATCCCAGAAAACTGTATTATATTAATGTTTTTTTTTTGAAAGAAAAGTAGCATTTACCCATTCTCCAAGGCAATATTTTAACAAGCTGTGACTCTACAGTATGATTGTTAGTGACTCGCATCATGTAATCAGTTGTGCAAATATATACAAGTGCCATTTTATTAACTTGCATTTAATAAAACGTTTTGGGGTTTACATCTGTAGAACTTCAACCATTATTCTTTGAGCAACATTCGGCATACAAATGGAGCTGACAGCCATAGTGAAACAGGATTCAGGTCTCCTCTGAAAAGAGGCTGCTAGCCTAATGGGACTAACCTTGTCAACAAAGGACAAATAAATAAATATTCCCAGCTACTAAACAGTATATAGTAATTTCAGTTTCACCCAGCCATCCTCCAACCCCTAATCCAGCACTCTGGTTAGGGAGAAAAGGGTATTAGAAATGACCACTGAGACCCAGATAGCCTTCATTGAAGCTTTCCTCCAGTTTCAATGCACACAATCTGGTCTGGACTTCTAGCTTGCCTGAGATATAGCATCATAATGCTAGGTGATGAAGGAGTATGCTGCAGCTTTTTTATGTGCAGGGTCCAGAAAAACAATTGCATGGTAACGGCAAGCCCACAGACTTGTCTATAACTCATTAACCATATTGCTATGAGTAACTACAGTTATGGATTTTACTTAAATAAATTAATCAATATCAGGCCCATTACAAGGCCAAGGGACTGCAGGTGTTTTTAGTTCCCTGCAATCAGTTTGGTCATCAAGTAAGTAGAGAAATTGTTACCGGGTACCAGTTATCATGTGTATTTTAACAAGAATGATAAACAAATACAGTAACTTGACTATTGTAAAATATGTCCTGCTTTGTGCTGTCATTATAGAAAATATTTCATTAGCAACTTCTGTAAGGTGGCCTGCCACTCCCCTTGAAACCATCCTGCAAATATTTATTTTTAAGATGAAGGGAAGGGTGATTAAAAGGGGTGCCAGCACCCCTTAAAGTTTCCAGAAACTGTCAGAATGTTAGTGTGACATCTGTCAAACTATGCCACCACTGTAACATTCTGACAACTACATGAGAACACTGGTAAGGCCCCACATACATTCCATTATCACCAGATCCTGAGTATTAATTGGTCAAGAGTAATTCTAAGTGTGAGCCATGACTTGCTCACAGCATTCCATACAGAAAGCTGGGTCTTCCTAGACAGACTATAAAGACAGTTTTAAAGAGTCACAGGAATTGGTAGTTGAAACTTGATTCTAAGTGTTAGCGGCTAAAGCAAAGTATGACATGCTACGTTTTGTCAGTTCAACAGTGCAAAGGGGCAGCACTTGAATTCTAAGTGTTAGCAGCTGAAGTAACATGTTGCAGCTAAAGCCTTGCTGTGGTCAGTTCAACAAGGCTATCTCAAGTGAGACTACTGTCACATTGTAATTCTGCTGTTTAACCACTGTAATTCCTTCAAAGTAGAAGCCCTAGACAGAGTTTTGTTCTCTGTAGATTAAAATTATCAGACTTATAAATTGCAACAAGTTCCCTCCAGGGTCCCAGTTCACTACAGGATTGTATCAGATCTACTAACAGTGCCAGACAGATGTACATGCACACCTCAGACTTAATAACTTGGACAACTGCAGGTAGGTTCAAAACCACAGACACTGTCAGGATGCTGCTTTTGCGTCACATAAATGACCACTTGGAGAAATGTCCCATCACTGTCTGCTGTCATGTTTCACATGCTAGCTTACCATTAAGAATGTCCTTCCAGCTTCCAGTACAACGTACTTTTACAGCGATGCAGTATCATCCCTGTACTGGGACTGACTGACATGGCTGTCATTTGCCACCAGATGTATACTGAAATATCACCTACTCAGGTTTTGTTCTTTTTAATCCAACAGAATGCGTTATGGAGTCATGAGATTACAGTCAGTATTTCCCTTAAAGTCTATAAAAGTGCCTATACCTGCTATCTGCATGCAGTTTAATTACCTGGGCACATCGCACTGAACTGTTCTCTTCTTTCTTATTCTGATCTCACTTAATATTAATGGTTTTGACACTTTGCATTCCTCTAGGATCTTTTTTCTCTTTTGTGTTCCTGCTTCATGTTATTCAAAGTGTGTTCTGTATGACCTTGATCCCCCTAATGAATATGGTATATACTGCAAAGTGGAAGGAGGCAGTCTTCAAGTTAAAAATGCTAACAGACCAAGACATATGTGCAGCATACTAAAGATTTTACAGAAGACCACTTCAAATAGTTAACAGACAATTATATGCAGCAGAAAATGCAGATAAAACAGCTCAGCAAATTATTCACTGCTCTCAAAAGCTCGGCCAAAATCATTAGCATTTTGCAAATTCAGCAACATTTCAAGCCTTAGAGATGAATAATGGATTTCAATATTCACTGTAAAGCTTGTATCAGCTTATGCATTATCTTGATTTCTGCTTATATATTCTCTATCAGGCAACATTCATCTGGTGCTATTTAGGACTTAGCCAGTGTACAAGAATTCTGGAAAATGACATTCTCACAACTTGTGGGCAAACTTGGTTCCAGAAAAGGTGTACTCTGTCAAAAAGAGTTTACCAAAAATGACAATTTTCTTATTTTGGAACCTATACAATTGTCTGTCCTCCTGTATTTTACCTTCCATCAGTCCTCTTCTTTGCTTCTATCCAGTCTATCTCAGGTTCCTCATAATACCGAAAGCACAAATATGTAGCCAATCTGAACAATAAGAGACATGAAGTCTAAGATGATCCTAAGTCATCCATCAGTGTCATCTAATGCAGTTTGTAGAATGATGAATACATATAAGGAAGTGATAGGTATATGTACTACACCTACTGCCTGCTTTGAGGTCCTAACATTTATATCTAACTGAAGTGTTCAAATGACCCTTTTTAGGCCAAACAACACAACACATCCTTCTATATTTCACATCGCATAGTGTTATGAAAGATATCCTATCCAGAGCTCTCAACCTCTTAGAGCAAGAAATCTGGAGAAAGCCATAAATAAAAGTGGGACAAAGACCCAAAATTAGGGACATTTTTTAAATATTACTCATACAAACCTAGAAAGCTGATAGAATAACAGGTTGCATGAATTTTATGAAGGGTATGAAGTCTGAAACTCAAATGTCTGTAATTATTTCCTAACTTCAGTCTTTAATGATTTGGCAATGATTTGCCAGAAAACCACAATTTTATGAAAAATGGACCAAAAATTTGAGGCAGAAATATGGACATTCTGCAAAAATCTTTTGAGGGGTATGATCCTATCTTAAGTATAGTTTGATATAAATCTAAGGCCTTAACTAGTCAAGTAAGTATGAATTTCCATAGGTTCATAGGTTCATAGGTTAGTACTAGGCTAACTGCCCTTGTGAGCCATTTTAAGCCTAGCCAATTATCCCCTGTGAGATTCAAACCCTGTACCTTGTGTTTGTAAGGCAAACACCTTAACCATTAGGCCACCCTCCCACCCTTGATCATGCCATTGTCTCATTACTTGCATGATAGAATTCAACATCCCTGACCTTTATACATTTACATTTCATAGCAGTGGCCACAGAAAATCACACGTGGAAAACCACACCAAAAAAGAGTTGTAGCATCAAGGCTGTACTTGAGTGGAAGGTACCATTCACTTAAGGGGCCTTCATTCATCGGAAGGAACTACTCACACATCAGAAGGTACCACTCATGTACATAGACCTCACTACCTACCAAATGGTAACTCAAGTCATGCTGGACAGATGCTTTCATGGATGGGAATCTCCAAGCAAGCAGTCTGAAAACAGCAGAAAGCAGAAATACTATGTATGTAACAGTAGGGTAGCCTTTTTTCAGATATGAATGACAGTTGCTGACAATTCAATCTCACTTAAACAGCTGTATGTGAAATGCTAAACATTGTGTGTGTTATTTATTTTATCCCACCAATGTTATTAACACCATTAACAAAAGCATCATGAAAAATAAGTGTTAGCTAAATCTTATTGTTTTACTGCATGGCATGGTTGGCTGGCTTAAGCAAGATTTCATAATCCAGAATGCTATAGGCAGTATCTATAATTAGCTAACATTAAAGTGACATTCTAAAGAATGGCCAGTGCAAAATATTAGCTGTCAAAGCCCTGCAAAAGTAGTATACCTAACTGGATACTGGTGCAGAAGGAAGATATTCAGTCATGCTACTGGTAAGCTTGATTTAAGATCAAACCAAATGGGTGTTGTGGAGCTGTCTGAGGAAGACAGAAAGATGAAGTAGCCAATGATCAGCATTATTTTCTCATGGTAAGTATGGGGGTCTTGCTGCATTGCCAGCATCTTGTGCCTCATGGTATGGGATGATGAAGCCTCTCCAAATACAAGCTTGATGAACCTACACAGATGCATTAGGATGAAGCAAGAATGGCAACATTTTTACTTCTCCATTGTGCCAATGTGCACACTGCATGGCTGGGCTTGCAATAGCAATCAACCTCTTCTTCAAAAATGATGGCAACCTCCAAGAATACCCCCCATAAGGTACTGTTGCATGGAGTCCCCAGTCCATGTTCTCCACAACCTGTTATGAGAGACATGTCCTATCACAGCCCCACTGACAGATGGGGAATTGTCTGCCACATGCATTTTCAGGAAATCTGTGGGACAATGTAGCTCAGGCCTACTTAAACAGGGGTCTAAGCAAAGCATGATAGATAATGGACAAGGTGACACATTCTCATATAGGGGGCACAATTGGTAGGAGGGTACGTGGATTTAGTACATTTCCATAGGTAAATGATAATGTATGAAAGCACAGTTTCTCTACACAAATTCATAACAAGAAGTATTGAGAGTTGAGTGAAAGCCTGACTGTGTCTGTAGTTTCTTTCCTAGGCATGCTAATTTTTGTTTTATTGTCATAATTTTAATGCATGTTAAAATTTAGTCATTCCACAGTGTGCTTCCTGTGCTATTCCTGCAAGCAAAATTCATTAAGCAGCATGTTAAAATGATGTTTTTGTACTATGTCATGATACTCTGAGATGAAATTACCATCAGAAATGAGTAGTTTATGAAGTCCTAACTCATAAAGGCTTATTTGAAATTATGGTAAAAACAATAATAGATAATAAAGTTTACATATATTCTTACACTAGTTTTTGACTCAGAAGACATAGTGAATGCTTGTCTATATTATGAGATCTTCCAAAAACAAAAAAAAAATGAAGGTTACAGCAGCAGGAGTGTTATCCTAAAGCATTCACAAAGCCAGTTAGTCCTGTTTTATATGTCGCCACTTGTAACTGCTTTAACTGCAGTTTGTACCCCAGTTTTCTGTCACTCCACAATCACCAACATAACCAGGAACAAATATCTGGTTGTTTATCTTATCTGAGAAATAAAATGAAGCAGGATATAATACAGCATTCCTGTTTCTAACAAGGCAAACAAGTGTGTGTGTGTGTGTGTGTGTGTGTGTGTGTGTGTGTGTGTGTGTGTACATTTGTGTGGTGGTGAGGAAATCAGGAAATTAAGATCATGAACAGGAACATGTCTGGTAACAACTTTGGAAAGATTTAGAAAGGTGCAGTCACAGGTAAAATATTCATTAAGGGACAAGTAAAACAAGGAAGAGATCTCTACTATGTGAAATGTCTCTTAAGGCAAGAATGCAATTTGCCAGAGAGTTTCAGCTTGATAATGACTTGCATATGGCATTGCAGTCTGACAATATATTAGAAAAATGTTTATTAAATAATTTAGTTGTATTCCCATATAAAGTACATTCAGGAGCTACAAATGTTCCAGAATCCATACAACTGGATTTGGTGTCTGTATATACAGCTAAGCAGTATATTATCCATCTTAACACATTTATCTTTGTCTGATTAACTTGCACTTGTCCTCCATCTATAGAGCTAGTAAAAACGAGAAAGTAGGGGTAGGAAAAGTCACCTTGGAAGCATGAGAGAGGAGAGGTAAGGAAGATGCAGGTGTGAAAGGAAATAGTAGATCTTGTCAGTTTATGGTGGCAATACCACATGAGCACCACTGTACAGACTATAGGCAACTGCAACCACCTTAGACCTTCATCAGGAGAGGAAAGGTCTATCCCAGTGTTATTTCTTATTGAATAAAGAGTCAACCACTCAGTAATCTGCACTCAGCTGCTGTAATAAAGCCAAGATAACTTTTTGTTTGAAGTGGTAGCCCTAAAAGTTGTAATTGCAAGTTCCATTTAAATGAAACTTTCAATATAATCATACTATCTGGGAAGTGTAAATCCTAGCCCACATTTCCACTGTGGATTGCAGTTACCTTATTAACAGCTAGTATTCCAATATTAGAAAATTCCATTTATTTTGTGCATATATTTTAGTATAATATATGTCTCATTTGGGCTGTGTGAATGTTTCACACATTTGTTTTGTATGCATTTTTAAAAATGTGTCATAATTCATTGTTGACTTGGCCATGAGAGGGCACATACCCAATAAAAGTTTTATGCAAATAAATGCTTCCCTTCCACAGTGAGAATGCTAACCCACTCAGCTCACTGTAATGGGGGCAAAAGATCACTGGACATGCCGGTCCTTGTCTTTTCCTATCTTGTTGCAGCTTGCCACATTTAGACTGCTCCTTCTCATGGTATGTCATTCATGCAGCCCCACAAAGAAGAATCAGTAACTTCTGCAGTAAGGTGAAGGTGACACACATTTGCTGCTTACAGTTGTGGGTGACACACACAGCCAGGATGGACTGACTACTAATGAAACTAAAAATGAAGATATGTTTGAGTTTCCTTTTCTTTCCTGCTTTACTTTCACAGCTTGGATCAGTGTCTATGCAGTATCTCTGACATGATAATTTGCAAATTTGGGAAAAGTTACAAGCCTCTTGAATACAGAAAAAAAGCCATCTTGGAGAAGAATTACTTTATTTTTGTTATCAAGGATTTAAGGAAGGAGATGTTAATTCAACACAAGGGGGCGGTATTGTTGCCCATCGTTCAGATACGTATATGCATCATATGTTGGTACAGAAGTAATTACTGTGCTGCATACAGCCAGCTGGCAACAAGTACTGTATGCAGAGACAATATAAGCAAAAGATGAAACAAGTCAGGTGCTTATATGTGCATCACAGGTTGCATATTACAGACTATTTGTGTTTTAAATTCAAGGATAAATCAATTTCACTTTTTGTGGAAATTAGAAAAGTATTTAACATCCCAATTATGTGAAATAAAATTGTCAGACTTCTATTCCACTAGGTTTTATGCTTGTTCATCATTCTGTTCCTCTCTTAGGAAGTTGTTTGTTTAGAAAACTCACAAACTGAGAGTATATTTATGCTGATACAATGCAACTTTATTATTAGATACTGTTTATGTTTATCGTCAATGCTCTGAGATGAACACAGTTATAATGAAGCACTTTTTCTCCACTGCCATAACAAGAATTTTGAAAGAAAGATCCACAATCAGCTTCAAAACACAGCTAATTATTTCAAAATAAAATATATATAAAACATGCATGTGCTTTCACCCTTTGCCTTTCTTCAGATACCATACCCAGAATTTTGGAAGGTCACTGGAAAGTTAAAATGACCCCTTGGACTGATTTAAGATGCAGGTTAAGCTGGAGATTCTCTTGCATACAAGTATGTTTTGATTAAAGACTTATTTATGTTTTAAACTGATAACCATTCACTTTGTATCATCAATTTTCTCAATTCTGCTCTGTGTATTTTGTGTGTCACTTCTAACTAACTAAATAGTAAGGCTAATAAAGAACAAATGTGTGAGGGAATGATTGCCATAAGTCAGTCTGCAAGGAATGGTCACTTTAAAGTTAAAGCCTCACATTTGGATTTTACACACCTTATTTTCATTTCTGGCCAGACATTTCTCAGTGGTGTCCCTTTCCTTATGAAGACCACTGATTGTCTCATACTAACATTTTCTAAACCTTGGCTGGTATGCAACACTGCCATATAAAGTCAGCATTGCTAGGGGTTTTCTTCAGTTCTGCAAGCCCCATAAAGCCCTCTAGAGGACTAGTAACTGTAGCAGGCTATTTCATAAACTAACAATAAATTCAAATGTCATCAAAGTTCATTACTGATTTTTTTAAGGCATGCTTTCTTTCATCTATTTGAAGGTAGATTGTTGTTTTATCTTCTGCTTGAGCATGGTTACTTGACTATTTATTTTAATAATATCTGATTACTTGCTACTTACTGCCATAACGTGTTTTTGCTCAATGCTAATGTTCTTCTTTTTTGCAAAATCACAGTATCCAGGAGGAAGAACAAGTAATGTTCTACCTTTTAATTATCACTCAGTTATTATCACCCAAGCTGTAGTGACTCAAGAGTGGGAGTATTAAAGTAAAGAGGGTGTTAAGAGTGTTGGCCCCCACACAGGGGGTGCAGGGTTCTAGCCCCTGAAAAATATTTGAATGTATGCTCATCTTGTTTCTGCATAAAAGTACACTTTTTATATGTTCTGTTAGTTTAATATTTTATGTACTAGATGCAGCAGTTTAAAGTTTTGTTTGAATGAAGTGATTTGTTTTTAGGAGTGTGAATTAATGGTGACATGGCAGACCCAAAAATAACTTTAGAAAGAAAAGGATGTTTACACTTTCATCTGAAAAAAAGAGAGAGAGAGAACACTTAATATTACAGTGACCTTTCTTCAAGAAGCTACTGCTATGGCAAGTATGTTTATGTACTACTATAAGATTTTCTTCAGGGAAGATATCGATAAACAGTAAATCACAATGCTTGAGTAGATTCCCAGACAGTATACTCACAATGGAAGTTTCCCTTTAGAACAACTGTGCCAACACCTCCCTGCCGCTAGACTGTAGATTTAAATTACAACGCTTTCTGGAGTTGTAAACAATAGCCCATGTTTGCAGATACTAAAATATTTTGTATAGAAATGTCCCTAAAACGTGCTGCCAAATAAACTGTCACTATGCCTCAAAAAGTGGTTTAGTATATTTATCATAGCAGAAACAACACAATGTACCAGTTGTTTAGAGTTTGTTTATTTACTGGTAGGTCTTCTTTCCCTTGTTAAATGTTACAAATAACCATTCCTTTCCAAGAGCATTAGTTCTTCTTGTAAAATATCTCTACTATCCAATGACATATAACAGATGCAGATGGGGTGGTTATCAGTTTGAAAGTTTGCAAAGAATACTAGCAACGTAATGGCTGGAGTAAGAATACTAAGTAAGGTTATTTATGGTTGGGGGCTTGTAACTCTGACATTTGTCTGCCAGAAGTAACTGCAACCAGAAAGAGTGCAATCCAAGAGAGGTATTTCACATCTCCCTAACATCTGCAAATTCAAAGGGAAATTTAATATAAAGATTATATTTTAAAGAGGGATAGTATGTCTTCTTGGATACCTTAAGCAAAAGACTCCCTTAAGGAAGACTTTTATAGAAAGATGAGTTGCTATCTATGGGATAGTGGATAGACTGGCCGAGATTACAGAAAATTAATATTATCTAAAGAATAAGCCAAACTAAGTCCAGATATTTTGCAATGTGATGGTATAAAGTTTGTAGTCTGTGTTTCATAGCCTGGATAAGACATTTCCTCCAGTTCTGCCTGTAATATTCAAAGCTTGCAAAGAAAAAGAGCCGCTATAAGAATCAAATAGTCTTCTCTGCTGAAAGGACTCAGAGTTTTGAGGCTGGGATATAGAACATCACCATCTTGCTCTGTTAGCAATGACTTATAAAGGTGAAATGGTCATGACTGCAGAGAAATCAAGCTCAGTAAAATCTAGGGTTGCCTGTGCCAAGAAGAAACCTTGCCCTGCTTTTCTTCAAACAGGACTTTCTGAATTAAGACAAAATGAGAAAAAGCATGCATAAGATCTTGTTTGAAAAAAGGAAAAGAAATCAAGACATCTATCTAGTAATATGTCTAATAAGACATCAGGGACAAAAACGTTTTGTAGTGGATTGCAAACTAATACATTCTCCCAGACCCCATAAACTGGATTTAATTTTTGTTCATGAGAGAAGGTTATGTTCCTGCTCAGTGCACATGCCAGTTAATTAATCAGAATTGGAACATGAGTTGCAATGAGTTGGAGATTAAGTTACAAAGTCAACTTTCAAATCCAAAATGGCGTCCTGGAAAATTCAAAAGATTCAGTTATTTCTAGTTGTATATTTATCAGATCACTGTAATAGTGCCTCTGATGATTTGCAGATGGCTTGGCAAAAACTGTTCGTATAGGATGTGAGGGCCCAGAAAACTGCTTTGGTCAGAATTTGCATGCTGGATGGTAAAAGCAGGTCATTTCTGTGAATAAGGTGTCTCTCCCCCTAGGACTTCCTGTTTTATATCATATAGAATAAAAGTTATCATATCCAGAGACTCTGTAGATCAGTTCCAAAATTTTCTGAAATGTCATTGTGTCTTCCAGCACATGTAACTTTGCCTGAGAAACCAGAAGAAAGCAAGATATAATTTATAATCAAAAATAAGGCACTGGAAGGTTCACCAGAATAAAATCCACTGTGTTATTGATCGCACACGATATTAAAAAATGTAAAACACATCCAGAACGCATTAACTGTATCACCGCGTTTTCATCACAAAAACTTCCTCAGATGAGCATACCAACTTCTGAAACCCCTTAATATACAGAAACATCCCCAATTAATCAATTAACAAACTATTATACTTTTAAAAACACAGTGCAAAAAACTATATACACAAACACAATAAATACAGAAGTGCATAGAAAATCATTTGTTGGTCAAGCAGGAATCTTGTAAAAAACATACATTATTTACAATTTGTAAAAATTTATAAACAGAAAATGTTTAAAAATGTTTAAAAATATAAAACCTTTTTAAAACCATATTTAAAACACTGTTGCGTAGGTCATACAAAATGTAAAACAGCACCATCTGCTGGACAGTGACATCATTTAAAGTTTAGCTGACCTAAGCTTTAAGACTGGCTTCAATGAAACCATCTCATTCAAATCGGGATACCTAGTAGCTTCAAGAACTAGTTGCCAGTACAGTTCCTTGTATTCTAGGTGTGTTTCCCAAGGGCCACCCCTGGGATCAATGGGCAATATTTCTATTACATAAAAATGAAAATCATCTCCTGCACAGTTCAGAGTATGTTTATACAGAGAATTATTACTGTTCATCTTTTTTGTATCGTACCTGTGTTTATACAGTCTTGACTTTAATTTTCTCACAGTTTTGCCTATATAGAATGCTTCACAATTGTCACACAAAGCTAAATAAATAATTCCATTAGTATTGCAATTAGCAAAACCATTTGTCTTAATAAGTCTGTCTCTACTTTTCAGATGAACCATCTCTCCAACTTTGACATAAGGGCATTGGGCCCAACAACCACACTTGTGTGTGCCCCTTTTGTTAGAAAGGTGAACACCTGTCCTAGGAGTACCCATTTTCCAAAATGTTTTTAATACAGCGTCCCCTTCTGTAAATACACTTAAAGGTTTATCAAATATATACTGCAGGTCTGATGTACTAGCAAATCTGTTCCATTCTCTTTCTATAATGTTTCTGGCCAACCCAGCATCCCCTTCATAAGTAATAACCAAAGCACTGTTGTACCCATTATCACCTGACCTCTCTAATGTTTGAATATTTTCAAGGTCCCGATTGTCACTCCCGAAAATGGGGGCAAACCTAGATTTTCTTGCTTCCAAAACTTCATTGTATACTTCTGCTAGAAGCTTTTCTGGGTACCCCCTAGCTTTGAACAAATCCATAAGATAAGCAATTTCATTAATAAAATCATTGTCATCTGAGGTCATTCTGGATATTCGAACAAACTGACCCTTTATACCCCTTTCTTCTGGTGATGTGGGTGTGCACTGGTATAATATAGGTAAGAGTTTGAAAATGTTGCTTTTCTGTAAATTCTAGTTTTGAAGTTCCCTCCAGCCTTACTGATACTGAGGTCCAAGTATCTCATTTCGTCAGAATTGATTTCATACTTAAATCTTAAGAAATCTGTAGTGCTAGACAAATAGTTTAAGAAATCTAAAAACCTACTCTCGGGCTCTACCCAAAATAAAGAAATGTCCAAAAAACGAGCATAAAATTCCAACAACACCTGAAATCACAATTGAACACAATTTTTTTTTCCCAGTAGGAAAGTATAATGTTAGCATATGTGGGGGCACAATGAGCCCCCATAGCAACACCTCTTAGTTGTTTGAAATACTCGCCCTCAAAAAATATAAAATTGTTTTTTAAAATCACATCCATTAAAATTAAATATGTTCTGAAATCATTAAAACTTATGTCATTAGTATCACTTAAAACCTCTTCTAACCATTCTAAACCCAGAGTGTGGGGTATTGAAGAAAATAAATCTATCACATCAACCGTGATAAAAGTAAGGTTGTCACAATAAAGGCCCGAATGCAGTATTTTCAAAAGGTCCCATGAGTCTTTGAGTACATTTGCCCCCCCCCCCCCAATGGACAATTTTTTAAGCCTGGAATCCACAAATTTAGCTAAGGGGACTGTTATGGAACCTTCAGCAGAGATTATTGGCCTTAAGGGTGGGTTGCCCACATCCTTATGGACCTTGGGGATGCCAAAAATTGATGGAATCCTAGGTTTCTTGACATATAAAAAATTGTAAGTATCATTGTCTATAAGCCCTTCAATGAGCAAGTATTTAAACATAATTGTATTCTTTTGTAAGCAATATTTACTTGATTCAGAGAAACCCTCATATACTGGTTGACATCACCCAAAATGTCCATCATCTTACCTTAATATGTGATTTTTTCCAGTAAGACTACACCCTCACCCTTATCTGATTTCATAATTCTTAAATTCTTGTTACTTCTACATTGTTCAAGTCTCTCTCTTCCCTACTAAGATTCGGAGTCACTCTGTTTGTATTTATGGCTTGCCTTAACTCGTTCTCCACCTACATTGTACTTTAATTGTGGATGCAAGGGCGGGTTAAAAATGCCTTTCCTATGCAAGGTGGCATTGTATGAGTTGGACCTTTCTTGACCATTAAAAATAGTTCTAGATTTTTTTTTCGTATATATAATTTAAAATCCACCAATAATTTAAACACATCACACTTTCTCCTAGGGATAAAAGAAAATCCCTTTATAAATAAATTAAAATGACCTTTCTGCACGTCAATGTTACTATAATTAAAAATGTTAAAATTGTTATAACTTATTTTGGGGCCATCCTTGACCATTCCGACCCCAGGGCCTGTCTCTAGTAAGCTCTCCATTGTCTTGTCCAGGCATTGTACCTGTAACTGACTGGGCCTTTCATTTTTAACCTTTCTGACCTCCAGGGAGAAGGAAAATCCGAAGGGTCTTGAATGTTGAAAGGAACATCATTGACCTGCCCAGCAAACCCACCATCATGTACGCTTTCCCTGTTTAAATTGTCATTACCATAAAACCTAGCCCCCTGCCTAGGTTTTGAGCGCTATAATTCAAAATAATGAAAATGAAATGAACAATATTTTTCATGTGGGTGAGCATACCGACAACAACAGTATTAGTGATTTAATGTACACTATTGAAGGTGGAAAGGAGAAATATTTTGATTTGTTAAGGAATATTGATTCAAAACGTAAAGAAGTGCATGTTAGAAAGATGAAAAAGATAGAGATGTTAATGAATACAAAGAGAATGTGCACTGTCCCAAACCTAGGCAGGGGGCTAGGTTTTATGGTAATGACAATTTCTGCAGGGCACTGCATACAGTGACAAGGCCCTCAGCCTCTCTTGATAGTTCATGTCCTTTAGTCTCATTCTGTTTTTTATCAGGAAATTTTGGGATCTCTCTAACTGCTTGGGTGTTCTGTATGGTAAATCTCAAAGGGAGTATTGTTTTCTTGATGGATCTGATCAGTGCAAAATATAGAGGGTCAGCACTTCACTGGGCCTAGAGAAATACCTTTTGTTATCAGGTCTGCTAGACAGAAGATTTCCTGACCACTGTTGCAACATGATGGACAAAGGAGTGAGATAGTCAAAGGAGAATGCCCCTAGGAACATGACTAATGATGATACAGTCACAGGATTTCTTGTAATTCACTGTTATTTAATGAGACAGGAACAATGTATTAGCCTGACCTATGGCTTATGTGAGCATTTTCTTTGTGTAGCAATCAAACAATCATCTAGATAGGGGAAAATAGGCATGTTGTTTCTTCCTGAAATGTTTATACACACTGGAATTAAATGATAAATACTCTGTGGCATGTAGAGAGCCTAAGTGGCAGAGATAAAAATTAGAAATGATGATGAACTGACATTAATCTAACTTTTTTTGAGAGTTCCTTTCTGGCACCATTAATAGTCTGTAATGAAAATGTTGCTCTCTTTAACTGGTAAGATCTCATTGAACAGCATTATTTTCCAGATGTTGGCGCACCAGTTATATAGCCAAATGAATTTGATGAGACTATGTGTAGTTGGACTAACTACCCTTGTGTTTTATGAACAATATTATCACATAACATTTTTTTTTTGCTTCCCCCATGACCCACCCAGTAAGGCCAATCATTCCAGGAGATGGGAGTGAGGCATTCCTGGGCTAGATGAAAGCAATATGGCCCATGTCCATTCATTCCAGAAGATGGGAGCCAGGCATTCTTGGGCTAGATGAAAGCACTATGGCCCATGTCTATTCATTCCAGGAGATGGAAGCCAGGCATTCCTGGGCTACATGAAAGCACTGTGGCCCATTTCCATTCATTCCAGGAGATGGGAGCCAGGCATTCCTGGAATAGATGAAAGCACTATGTGAACCCTCTTCAGCCCTCCACTCCCAGATGAGAGTCAGGTGGTAGGGAGCAGGTCAGATTGCTGGTCCCAGGAAATGACTTACAATCTCCCCCTATGAGCACCCCCCGCAGCAGCTCAAAATTGCTGTCTTCTTTGAGGAAACATGCCTTCACATGCCAAATTCCCCTCAGATTTCCATGTGTGATTGCATTCAGACAGTATGGGCTCAGTGAGCTAAGACTCCACTGGGGGTAAAAAACCTAGTGCTCTGGTCAGGTGTCACCCATGTAGTGAGTTAACACTGTCTCCTTTCACCCAGAATAAGTGATCTGGCAGCTGCTGCTTACCCCCATCCTCCCTCAGCAGCTGCTACAAGCACCTGAGCTGCTAATCAAACTCAAGTCACTTGTGCTGTATTCAGGTCTTTAGCTATCTGTGCCACAGTGTTCGCAAAAACTGCTGCCAAAAATATAATTTAAACAAACATCCCCCAGTACCACGCAGTTCATAGATTTGTTAGTTTTGTCACATATTATTCAAAAATCGCAAAAAATAACCACAAAATTAATTTCATAAAATTAGCCAAACTATCCACAACCTACATCAATTAATAATGTCAAATTTTATTCAAAAATCACAAAGAATAACCACAAAAATGTATTTCTTAAAATTACCAAAAATATCCACAACCTGCTTAAAACAAATGACCCACTATGCCCTACGGCCACTTTTGCTGATTTACAATATACACTATTTTAAAACATCAAAAGCAAACAACTAAATATCTCTATCAGATTAACATGAACACTCACAAGCTGTGGTTACTAACCACTCAATTGTATAAATCAGCCACTGACAGAACATTTACCTGTCAGGTAGAAGGTGCATGACGACAATCTAGTTACATCATCAAGGAGTTATGGTGTGGTGTGCAGGTACATGATGACAACCTAGTTGCATCATCAAGGAGTTATGGTGCGGTGTGCAGGTGCATGATGACAACCTAGTTACATCATCAAGGAGTTATGGTGTGGTGTGCAGGTGCATGATGTCAACCTAGTTACATCATCAAGGAGTTATGGTGCGGTGTGCAGGTGCATGATGACAACCTAGTTACATCATCAAGGAGTTATGGTGTGGTGTGCAGGTACATGATGACAACCTAGTTACATCATCAAGGAGTTATGGTGTGGTGTGCAGGTACATGATGACAACCTAGTTACATCATCAAGGAGTTATGGTGCGGTGTGCAGGTGCATGATGACAACCTAGTTACATCATCAAGGAGTTATGGTGCGGTGTGCAGGTGCATGATGACAACCTAGTTACATCATCAAGGAGTTATGGTGCGGTGTGCAGGTGCATGATGACAGCCTAGTTACATCATCAAGGAGTTATGGTGCGGTGTGCAGGTGCATGATGACAACCTAGTTACATCATCAAGGAGTTATGGTGCGGTGTGCAGGTGCATGATGACAACCTAGTTACATCATCAAGGAGTTATGGTGCGATGTGCAGGTGCATGATGACAACCTAGTTACATCATCAAGGAGTTATGGTGTGGTTTGCAGGTACATGATGACAACCTAGTTACATCATCAAGGAGTTATGGTGTGGTGTGCAGGTGCATGATGACAACCTAGTTACATCATCAAGGAGTTATGGTGTGGTGTGCAGGTGCATGATGACAACCTAGTTACATCATCAAGGAGTTATGGTGTGGTGTGCAGTCACCATTTCTTGGTTTGGTCTAATAAAAAATTAAAAGAAACTTAAAGAGGCTAAAACAAACTAGTAGAGTCTTCTTTAGGAGGTACCCAGAGCACTTTTGTTGCAGCTCTTTTTGAAATGCAAAGACTTAAAAAATCTTGGCAATTCAGCAGCAACTACAAAACTGCCTGTTGATAAGGATACTGACATCGACCTGTTTCATGAGATACCATTATTATGTTGAATCTGATAAGCTGGTTGTAATAGAGTGAAAGAAAAATATCTTTCAAGAAAATGTTATTGATTTTTTTCCAGAAACTAAAGCTTCTACTGTTTTATCTAGGAATTTATACATCCTGCCATACAGTGTAATGAGAAAATGTATACCTCCATTTACCTGATAACATTTTAAATACAAAAGATGCCCTTAATCCTTTAGAGAATGATGTTGCTTTACATTCTTGTTCAGTGCATGGTACTACAATGAACATGGTGACTGTTATTAATGCAATTCCTTCCATAATATCCTCTAATTTCCATAAAACAATTCCTAATTTTTGTAAAGAAAGATACCACTACTAATGAGCAGATTCCCACCACTAATGAGCAGATTCCCACCACTAATGAGCAGATTCCCACTATGAATGAGCAGGTTCCCACCACTAATGAGCAGATTCCCACCACTAATGAGCAGATTCCCACCACTAATGAGCAGATTCCCACTACTAATGAGCAGATTCCCACCACTAATGAGCAGATTCCCACTACTAATGAGCAGATTCCCACTACTAATGAGTAGATTCCCACCACTAATGAGCAGATTCCCACCACTAATGAGCAGATTCCCACTACTAATGAGCAGATTCCCACTATGAATGAGCAGGTTCCCACCACTAATGAGCAGATTCCCACCACTAATGAGCAGATTATCACTACTAATGATCAGGTTCCCACCACTAATGAGCAGATTCCCACTTCTAATGAGCAGATTCCCACCACTAATGAGCAGATTCCCACTATTAATGAGCAGATTCCCACTATGAATGAGCAGGTTCCCACCACTAATGAGCAGATTCCCACTATGAATGAGCAGATTCCCACTACTAATGAGCAGATTCCCACCACTAATGAGCAGATTATCACTACTAATGAGCAGGTTCCCACCACTAATGAGCAGATTCCCACTACTAATGAGCAGATTCCCACCACTAATGAGCAGATTCCCACTACGAATGAGCAGATTTCCACTAGTAATGAGCAGATTCCCACCACTAATGAGCAGATTCCCACTACAAATGAGCAGATTCCCACCACTAATGAGCAGATTATCACTACTAATGATTAGGTTCCCACCACTAATGAGCAGATTCCCACTATTAATGAGCAGATTCCCACCACTAATGAGCAGATTCCCACTATTAATGAGCAGGTTCCCACCACTAATGAGTAGATTCCCACTACTAATGAGCAGGTTCCTACCACTAATGAGCAGATTCCCACTACTAATGAGCAGGTTCCCACCACTAATGAGCAGATTTCCACCACTAATGAGCAGATTCCCACTATGAATGAGCAGATTCCCACTACTAATGAGTAGATTCCCACCACTAATGAGCAGATTCCCACTACTAATGAGCAGATTCCCACCACTAATGAGCAGATTCCCACTACTAATGAGCAGATTCCCACCACTAATGAGCAGATTTCCACTACTAATGAGCAGATTCCCACCACTAATGAGCAGATTCCCACCACTAATGAGCAGATTTCCACCACTAATGAGCAGATTTCCACCACTAATGAGCAGATTCCTTCTTGGGCAACTGCTTTAATTTTCATGCTGGCTGACTTAAATACTTACAATTCATTCTCAGCTTGATTTAAGAGAAGAGATTGTGACTATAGAAAAATCTGGTCCAGAAGAAAGAAGAAATAAATGTTTAGATAACCAGTCACATCTTGAATCTAGACTTTTAACCTTTCCAATAAATATCATCAACAGTCTAAGGAGAATGAAACTTTATTTAATACTTAAGACAGCTTCTCAGGAGAAAATACTCAATATGGAAATCCATGCCCACAGACACAATCTATGATTTATTGAAAAACCAGAATATCTCTATAATGTACAGGCTTTAAAACAATTCAGGAAATTTTGCTTACTCTGGCTAAAACTTCAAAACAAGGCACTATTGCTGCTACAAATTTATATTTGATCCATATACTGGGGTCCACAAAATCATTAAACAGGCCCATTATTGCTAGATTAACATCCCTTGATCATAACCTAATATTCTCAACAGCTCAAAAGTTTAGAACTTTAATTTAAAAACGATTTTTATATTCATATTTATCAATATCTTCCATCAAACATTACCCAAAAAGGAAATTACTGTGGCAGAAGGGATTGCATCTCCATTTCAATTATTCTCTCCTTCTCACCAGTAGATGTTGCTCAGACTAAACTTTTTTTGTTATTCATCTTTTGCCATAAACTCAATAAGATGGGGATGCTCCACATGATTCTTCCAGGAAGATACAGACTATTTTGTTGTTGTTTTGTTTGTTTGGGGGGGTATTCTTCCTGCTGTTAGGTATAAATTATACTTTAAATGTATTGCATGAATAGTATTTCATTAAATATCAGTGGAGTAAATAACACCAGTATGAAATATAGTTTGTTAAAAATGTATAAAGTATTTTCAGTTCACATATTATGTGTACAACTGGTACATCTTGCACTAACAAAACATTCAGTTATTTTTATCTACAAATGTATTTAAACATTTAATGATAAAGTCAACTAATAACAAGGTCAAAGGTGTACAAACCTTTAGACAACTTTGTTTGCAAATACAACAGAATTATTTTAGCAAGGCTCCAGTTAAAAAAATAGCAAACACTAACCATAAGCTTCTAGCTGGAGACTTTAATACATCCTATTCTTCTAAATCCTTTAACTGGAAAATTTTGAAGAAGTTCTAATAAACTTCTGGCATTTTTAATATCCTTCATTACATTGCTATACATTTTGATATAAAGAACAAGAGGCCTGTTAGATCACATTATATTTTTCTTTAAGATTTTAGTAATGTTCACTATATTACCATTTTACCACTTACTTCTTCAGAGCATGAACCCTTTTTTATTAAAGTCATTTCACATTCTTAATCATTTAGAGAGCCAGATTCTGTAATGTTCTCAGAATTGGGCACATTTCATTAATATCTGAGAACAAGCTGTGGATAAGTCTGTAATATGCAAATATGCCTCAATGAACTTAAAATATGTTGGTGCAAAACAGAATTGATTGGCTGCATCAGCGCACTGTCTAGCAGTCACAGCCAGTCTGAAATTCATGAAAAATGTCTCATAAATCATGATGTGCATAACAAAGCTACATAAATTATGTAAGCCCAATGCAAGCTACATTACATTTCAAAGTAATATATATATCTAGATTAATCCCTCCAGAAACTATGGGTTCTGACAGCATCTGTAAAATTTCTAATAAAAAAGTTAATAAGGTGAAGGGCAATCAAAGCCACTTCTCCAGGACTAACAGCAGTTAACAATGAGTGTGGGACATGTGTGGGTAACACAGTTAATGCACACACCCAAGGAAACAGGGAGATTGAAAGGGTGAAGAGGAAAACAAAAGAGGGATGTTGGAAGAGGAAAACATGAGGGACAGTCAGAGGGGCATGGGCAATTTGGTGGAATAGGCCCCATTTTTTGGAGATTAGAAAGAAAAAAGACATGGAAAGGGGAGGAAAAAGGTAAACTAGCAGGTATACACATCTAACAAACATCACAAGACATGACAGGCAAAGGTCTGAAATAAACATTAAGGAAAGGTAAGGTACACAGACAACACTGTACAACATGGACAATGGAAAGTTGACAGACAGGGTGGAGATGCATAGCACCCATGATGAAATGCAGAAATACATATGTAACTATGCAACGTGTTGAACTGTATGGCAGACATACCTGGATGTGTATGACTGATGGCAGTTGTGTGGTTTAGGGTAATAAAGATCACAGTCCACATTGGATATTCAATCCAATACCCAACTAATCTGACAGTGGTGCATGTGTAAGCCAAGCACCATGACAGATGAGCAAATGCAAAGAACCTCTGACTCTGCATGCAAAAGGCAAACAACCAATCAAACAGCAGTCCTGGATCAAAGCAACAAACTGGCTACTCCTTACACAAGTAGGTATACACAACCCAAACAGATGTGAAATGGAATGCATATGTCACAGACATAAGCTGTGTCAGAGGCAACACACAGATGTAGACGTATGTGCATGACCTTTATTGGTCTAAGAGGAATCAGCCTGAAAGCAACATCAACACACACATACAGACACCACAGAAATGGAATAATATATACTCTGAAACCTATGATTAATGCCAAACAAATATAATCAGGCTGTGAATGAATTACATTTAATTATTCTGTTTAATACATAACATACAAGTATAAAAGGAACAAGGATGCAATTCAAGCAGTAGCCAGCAACTTGTGTGCATATGTCCTGAACCTGTATAATGGCCATAAGGTTGGTACAAGCTGACATTCTAACAATACAACTATATGATAATGGATGATAATCCAAAGGAAGATTAACATATGCCATGTATACCTCCAAAGGGGGAAGGAAGGTAGACAACACAGGCTCACATCAAGGAGGACATCTCAGCAAAGCTAAGTAGGCAAACAATAAAGCCGGACAACACTATTTAAGTGGGCACATTGCAAATGCATGTGTATACCACAAAGGGTAGTGTTGAAGTCAACCCAAGCTATATTGAAGGAAATGGCCAATTTAAGTTAAATGGGCAGACTGCTTTACTGACCACAATAAATGTGGCCATATAGGAATCACACACAGTATTGTACAATCATCTAACAGCAATAAGCATAGGTAAACAAGCTCAGAATCAGTATCACATACACATATTTACTGTCATGCCAATGTATAACATCATGTGGAATAAACACCTGTGCAATATATCACTGACCATGGGTATGACTGAGCAAAGGACAGCCCTGTGAAGAAAAGTACAACACATTAACATGGATTCAATAACTGTTCACAGTCCCAAGGTACAATGGGGTTTCTCTAGTAACTGGAATATGTGCAGAGACATTTACATAAATCACTGCATATCTACTGCGGTGGTGGTGCTGTGGTAGCGTTGTCGTCTCACAGTTAGACGTTGCCCGTTCGATTCTCAGTTAGAGTATCTTCTGTGTGGCAACATGCGTGAATGGGCGTTCCTTCGTTGAAGGTTGTGCGTTAGGCCCGGCAAGCCAGTACGTAAAAATCTACTGCCAATCATTAGCAGATGGGAGTTCCACTGTGGCGACCCCTAACCGGGAAAAGCCAAAAGACACAAACAAAACAGCATATGTACACCATTTGCCAAAATACATATGTGCATGAATGTGAATAAGGCATGCTTGTGGAAATGTAACGTATGCCAAAGAAGGCATACTTTAATCATGTGATGCTATATAAATCAACAATACCACAGAGTGTACATAAATGATACAGTGGCAGTCTAAGCATTCTGTAAAGTAGGACTGTCTATATATGGCAAATATATATAGCATATCATATTATATTATATTATATTATATTATATTATATTATATTATATTATATTATGCAACATGACACCATCACTGCCAGTGTATGCCACACAGAAAGCCAGTATGTCAGTGTGACAGCATGAAAAGTGTCATACAAAGCATAGGGGCAAGGACATGTCCTGCTGTTGAATAGATATGACACAGCAGCCCACAAGTCATACCCATCTCACTGTGTTATTTGTGGAGAATGGGCAAAATGTCAGCAAGTTGTTATCAATCCCAAACATGTATACAGTAGGACTCTTGCATCAGTAGCAGCATGTTAACTACAAAATTCACAACTGTGACACATAGGGCCACAGTGCATTGACCACTACACACAGACACACAGTCATATACACACATAATGATTACCACACCTTCCCACATGGAGCAATATATGCATCAAGTGCAGAAACTCATGGACATCAGCATGATGACTGCATGTCTAATGTGGTAATGTGTGTCATGCACCAGGAGCCACATAATGCAGAATGTCACATATCTGTAGTGTACAGTTGGCTATGTATCACATAAGCATGGCAGTAAAATGCTCTGCAGCCAAAAGTGTGCCTATACAATCCAACTGCTTATATGGCAAACACCATGGTGGCAGCAGTACACAAGTGAATCACACAGACAATACTTGCAGTCCTGAGGGCCCACCCTGCAAGTCATCTGCTGGTGGTGATGGGTGGCATCTCCTCTAGAGTGCAGTAGGGATGATGACATGTGCAAGTCCAGGTTCTTCCTTGTTGCTTTTATCATCCCCATCATGGTCACCATTGTCATCTGAGGATCTGGGCAGTGGTCTGGCATGCACTCTTCTCTGGCGGCTGATGAGTGAGCATCCACATATCCCATGATCTGTCAATGTCAATCACATGACAATAAAGAAAGTACATAACATGCATACCTATAACTATATGAGTACATAACATACCCACTGTGATACAATGTATAGGCAGAAAACATTCAGTATGACACATTGCAATAAGGTTTACCCATAGTCAAGTATACCACCATATGGGATGTAAGTTGCGCATCCAAACCATAACATTGAAAACCAAATGTATTTTAGGCTGCACAGTCCTGTGAAAAACATGGCTTTCACAAGCATAAACTGATGTGCACATTAAAAATGTTACATACATTAACTGCTATGCCTTCAGCATGATCTCTGCTTATGAAAAGTAAGGTATATCACCATACATTGCAGGTATCATTAAAACCACATTCTCAGATATTATAAGCCTAAAATAATTATGTATAAGGAATATAATAAAAACAGGTGCAGTTAGCAGGTGGATATTCAAGTGCATTCATATTCTCTATGTCCTATTATCTATAGTTATAGATTATTTCGATAGAGGCCCATGTTAGGGCCACTATATCCATCACAGAATATCAGCAGATTACTCAAGGCCATGACATGGCATGCATAACACAGCTTACCTGTGGAAATCCTGCCATTACCTGAACAATTGCATACCAACCATTATTATGCATGACAAACATGAACAGCCAGCACAGATAGATATCACAACATATGAAGACAAGCATGCCATGACACTGTGGCATGCAACACTGACAAACATCTGCATTGAAAACAAACTGCTACATTGTTACATAGCAGTAAGACTGGCAGTATAACACAAGTACTGAGACCTGTTGTGGGTAATACTTGAAGTATACCTCACTACACTGACAAACAGACTATCTGAGTGAATATCATTATTTACATGTTTCCTGTCTTGTCTGTGTGCCTTGCACATTTATGTCAGTATATGAATATGTGAAACATATACAATTGCAATCCAGGTGTCTGTGCAAATAATGAGTCATGCAAATAGCCACTAATCAACATATTTGTATAATGAAGATGTAAGAAGACAATTCAGTGGGAAGTATAAAATTTATATGCAAATGACATGAGAAATGCAACATGGTCATTGTCTGATTCAACATCAAATCTTTTGAATGCAATACAACACCCTAGAAATAACAGGCGATCATAAACACAGTGATAGCATGCTACATATAAAACCATAGGTTATGTCTTAGAAACAATACAATCTACTAATGTATCAATGCCCTACATACATTTATTAGCAATCAATATATATGTCACCGTAAGTGTAGTGCTGATCAGTGAATATGTAATAAGCAAATATAAAGGAAGAATAGGAAAGGCTCTGTGCACAAATATCCCTAAACACAGATACAAGTTGTAACCAAATCATCAATAGTCTTGTAGGCAGAAGCACTACCCATGTTGAACTAAAGTGCATGCCAAACATAGTCCACTAATAAGAGTCTGGACACTGAGACAACAGACACCCATTCAGTATGTGAATAGGTAGGACATGTGCAACAGAACAGTCACTGAGCACCACAGGAAGACATATAAGTGTATTAACATCACAATTAAAAGCACTGTGACAGTACACATAACTGACTGTCATCCAGGTTGTGACGTATAATTAACAACATTACTTTCAGCAAAAATGCCCTGTGCCTAACTCATATGTAAACATTTTTAATGAACTACATACTGTTAATCACAGAGATTGTATGACTATTGTAGTTGCCTCACATTTGCATGCTGGGTAGTCTGGCTTTAGTAGTAGTATGCATGGAAATGCAAACCAAACCAGCCTTGTAACAATGTTTAGAACTCTTCTAGGTTAAACACTTGAAAATGTATTAAACATGCTTCTCTCCCTGTACTGCTCCTACAGCCTATGCATCTTCTCAATGTACAAAGCTCTCTTCCTTGCTCATTCATCATCACCTGCAAAAAGTAAAAAGCATGTATGAATGGCAAAGATTAGGTATGTATAAAACAGTGAAAAGTTCATGTTCTCTAACTTTTACATTGAATAACATTAGAGGATCTGCATACTCATTTTTTTCTGTGTCACGGTCCTTTAGACATCAGAAGACTAACAAACACAGATTGGAGGACATGAGACTCTCAGCTGTATTTACACTATAACCATGACACCTACTTCCCTAGCAAATCAGTTTTCACTGTAATTATTTAGAATAACTGCAGTTAAATCAGAGGTATGACTGTCCAGAGATGGAGTAATACCATGGTCAGGGCATCCCCATTACAGGAAGGTTAAACTACAGTTCAGCTTTCACCATCTGCTGTGCATTTGTAAGCCAAAACATGCAAGCCTGATTGCATGTCAGTACAGTCATCACAACCAAAAAACACAACTGTAACATTTAATAGCTCAGGTTGTAGAACACTTTCATAGAACACATAGCTGCTCTTAACAAACAACTACACCATAATTCCTGTCATAACATGCATCAAAATGTAGTTTAGTTATGAGGGCAGGAAATATATACATACATTTTGTTGATACATAAGAAATTATACATCACAAATCCCCCTGATATTTGGGGATGTCCCTGATTTAGAGTCAAATTGTATATCTGTCCATCTCATACCCTCCAAATAACGGTGGGAGAGGGGTGGTGACTTGGGCTCAATAAAGAATGACAGAGGTATACAGTACATTTACTTTGTCAATGTTATTGTATTCCCTATTCCTGTATACTGTCATACAGTAATAGCAGTAACGTATAAAATGTGCCCCTGATTGTCAGTGATTATTTTTGAATTATTGTCTGATTGGTTAAGATGTATGTTCCAAGTGTACAGAACTATGGCGCTATGGTCTAAGCTTCATACGTAACACTGTAGTAAAATAACTGCTGTTGGCTGAAAACGTGTGGATAATGGTGATATTTGTAGAAATCTGACAAATAAATGCTGTGGTCATAAGCATGTACAAAATACCTGCAAACATCAACTAGCAGGTATCTACACAAGTATTTTAAAAGGTTTACACACAAATCAAGACTTAATGAAAGATATTCCTTCATGAATTTGAACCCACAGGTAGCCACGATATATGTATGCTGGCTTCTTACTTAACAAGTTGAACTAATACACAGCACAATGCCTTCTTTCAAAACCAACTACTGTTGTATCTGTGAATCTGTATTCCTGCAGATAATGGAGGAATACACAACTATCTGACACCTAAACACTATAGGTCTTCATGCTCCACACAATTGCCGGATAGCCTCAGGTTTTATAACATACAACATATGGTAGACATTCAGACATGCAGGTGTCTTACATTAATGTGTTGAGCAAACAGGTCATCATCATCATCAGCCCTCCTTTTTCCCATTTTTCTACATGGGGTCGGCGTATTGTGTTAACTGTTGCCAACTCTCTCGATTCAGTGCCACGCTCCTGCCTTCTTTATAGGTTCATAGGATCATAGGTAGATAGTAGGCTATCAGCCCTAGGGCCTATACAAGCCTAGCCATAACGATTTCCTGGCTATTGCTTCCCACAAATATTTACTTGCCTGGATCCCTGTCTAGCAGGGCCACTGATGTGATACCAGGGGTGAATTTCCTATCTCCCATCCAATCATCAAGGTACCTCTTGAAGAGAGCCATTGAGGCACTCTGCCTGACATGTATAGGCAGCCTATTCCAGAGTATGGGGAGTCTCTGGGTCAGGAACTTATCCCTCCAGCATATTCTATTCATCGTGATGACAAGGTTAAGATCTCTGGAGCATGTGGCTCGGAGGGATTGGGATTTCTTTAAGTGTAGCATGTCCAACAACTCTGGGTTTGACATGGCCTTGTATGTTAGGCAGAGATAGCCTCTCAGCAGGCGATATGTGACAGAGTATAGCTGGAGTTTCTTTAGACGGTCAGCATAAGGCATATGCTTTAGGCCTGTTATTCTTTTTGTGAGGTTTTTCTGCAGCCTTTCTAGTTGTTGCAGATGTCTTGTGAGGTACATACCAAATGGGGCATTGTATTCTATAATGGGTCTAATGAGGGATGAGTACAGAGGGACAATGACCTTCTTTTTGCTGGATGAAAAGCCCTTAGTGATGAGTTGTGCCACATAGAAGGATTTCCTGACTGTTGTGGCGATGTGGTTATCAAAGGTGAGACCAATGTCCACCTGTGTCCCTAGGTCTCTTATCACACTTTCAGTGTTTAGTGTACTGCCACCTATGTGGCATTCAACACTCATGCCTGACTGCCGCAAATCTTCTTTCATACAATCTGTCCACCTCTTTGCTGAACATCCTCACTTCCTCCTAACTTCTTTGTGTCTGTCCCAAATCTTCTTCACCAGATTGTCTTCTGCTTTTCTACACATGTGCCCAAACCACCATAATCTGTTTTCTTTGATCTTTTCTGTAATTGGAGCTACTTTGGCTTCTCCTCTTATGTCCTCATTTCTTCGTCTGTCCCACAGTGTGCATCCTACCACCTTTCTCAGGCACTTCATTTCCATCACCTCTAGCTTCTTCAACTGTTCTGCCTTTACTGCCCAGGTTTCTGTACCATACAGTAGTAGTGGTTGCACCACTGTCTTGTATACCTTACTTTTCAGCTTCCTTGGCATTCTTCTGTCATATATTACACCTGATACTCTATGCCAGTTGGCTGCAGCCCCTTTGATTCTAGCTTTGACCTCTTCATTCAACTACGCTTCTCCTCAACTACCCCCTCCCAGATACTTGAAGCTGTTTACCTGTTCCACTATCTTCCCTTCTATCTCTATTCTCAACTTCTGATTTCCCCAATTTGCTGCCATTACCACCATCTTATCTGTGCTTAATTTCATTCCATGTGCCTTCAGATTTGAATTCCATTCTCCTGTCCTTTGATGAAGTTCTAGCTCAGAGTCTGCCTATACTGCCACATCGTCTGCATACGGCAGCTTTGTTGATCCGTCCCCTCCAACCTGTTTGCTAATGTAGTCCATCACCAGTATGAACAACAGTGGGCTGAGAATTGAACCCTGATGTACATCCATTCCCACAGGGAACCCCTCTGTGAGGCTGAACACTGTTCGTACTTGAGTCATCGGGTGTTTGTACATAGCCTGCACTAATTCTACAAATGTTTCTGGACTTCAAACCACATCAGTACTACCCAGATCAGCTTTCTTGGGACCTTGTCATATGCTTTCTACAAGTCTAGGAATGCCCGGTTGGACTCTTTCCCCATCTCTAGCTTCTTCTCAAGTAACTATCTCAAGGAAAACATTGGGCCAGTTGTGCTGCATCCTGATCTGAATCCAAACTGCTCATCTCCCATCTTACATTCAACTACTCTGTGTATCTGTTTATCAATCAGCCTCTCCAGAACTTTCATGCAATGTGATAGGAGTTTGATGCCTCTGTACTGCCCACAGTTGTGGATGTCCCCTTTGTTCTTGTACACTGGCATGAGTATGCTTATTCTACAGTCATCTGGGATACGCCTTTCTCTCCACACTGCTATTAGTACCATCAGAATCCATTTCTCCCCATCTCACCCAGCATCTTTATCATATCTGCAGTGACCTCATCTGAGCCTGCTGCTTTCCCTGACTTCATCTTCCGTAGTGCTGTTCTTAATCCTTCTAGGGTGGAATCCTTTTCTTCTTTCATCGTAGGCTGCGTCTGGGGCAGTACAGTTTTTGTGGGGTTTTCTTCATTCAGAAGAAAGGTGTCTGACTATCTTCTTTATCTTTCTGTCTTTGCCTTGCAGCCCCTTACTGAGTCACTTTCCAGAAGTTGGTTGAGTGCCTCCAATGCCCTATTCTTTGCTATTGCAACTTCTTTCTTAGCATCTTTGTTAGCCAACCAGTAGTCCTTCCTAGCCTGGTCAGTCTTTTCTATTTCCCACTTCTTCCTAAACCCTTTCTTTCTTTTGATGAGCAAACAGGTATTTAACAATAATGCAATAGCCATGTCAATGATAATATGGAAATATCAAACTTCTAAAAATTGCCCACTGAGGTCCCACTCAGTTTGCAGGTAGCAATGGTTTGATCTGTAAATGTATCAAAATCACAATTTAAAAGTGGAGCTTATGGGATAGTATCAGATCATCGGAGGGTAATGGGCAAGTGCTATATATGGTCCCATTTAACGATACATGTCCTACACAAACAGACTCATGAAACTTCAGCTGTTCTCAGTCTCTTATCATCTATTTAGAGGTGATCTCTGCTTGACTTACAAAGCCATATCTGGCCCAGCTCAACTTGAAATGCTACACCTAAAAAAATCCCAATCCCTCCATACCACATGCTCCAGAGATCACAACCTCATTACCACAATCAACAGAACATGCTAGAATGACAGGTTCATCTCCCAAAGATTGCCCATACACTGGAATAAGCTTCCCATTCATATCAAGCAGAGCACCTCACTGGCCCTCTTCAAGAGAAATCTCGATGAGTGGATGGATAACAGAAAGTTCACCCCAGGGATCACTCCAGTTGCTTACTGGATAGAAGCACTGTGAACTAACATTGGGTGGCACGGTGCCAGTGCAATTATTTTGGGGATAGGCTTGTAAAGGCTCCAGGGCCATTTGCCTAGTACACGCCTATGAACCTACTGGGTATTTGCATGGAGCACCTTCCCATTAAACCAAGCTATTGGTTAATGCACCAAGTTTCAAGAACTTACTCAGACATGTGCAAATGGGATTCCAAAACCTTGAATTTTAATGAACATCATTAATTATGTATGGCACAAATGGGACATAAATGCTGTGCACACAGTGAGTCTTACTTTCTAGCATTGTTGTGGCGAGATACATTTTCTCCTTACAGACCTATGTTATTATTACTCCTTAGAAATATATGTCTACATGCTTAAATTAATACTTTTAGGGAAAATTGTCTGCAATGCAAAAAATGTATGTGACTTACTTGATGGGGTGTAGGACGGACCTGTAAGCATACATGTGGATACAGCTGCATCATTAACAAGCAGGAATTCCACATATGTACTTGTACAGAGAAATGCAAAAAGCACCAGTGAACAGGACATAAAGATGTACTAAGGAAACACCTGTATATGTTGCTGGTGATTCTGTACAGTCTGTGGTATACTTACAGAAACTAATGTATTTGATAGTATCCATAAGTTGCTATGTCATATGTAGTTATAGTTATTTATGGATATTTATTCACTGATGCTTAATAAAAAATATAATATAAGGAATGTCTCAATAAAAATAAAGCTGTGTTTATGTCTGGTTACCTTGTACTGTCTGTGGTATGATTACAGATAACAAGGATTTCTGATATTTACCATCAGTTGTTCAGTCACTACTGCACAGATACTTTCTGCTTCAAGTAATATAATAGCAGTTAGCACTGACTTTCATCTCATACAGACAAAATGGGTATAGCATTGACAGCTGATTATTGATAGTGATGATACAGCTATTCAGACATAACATTTCAGATTACTAGGACTGCTTTTTGTATGTTTAGACTCGTGTTACAAAACTTCTATTAACAATACAGGATGTGTGTGACTGCCATCCAATATTAATGTTTTACACATATGTTATCAGTAGTATGTCAATGTGAAGTGCATGCAGAATCTAATGTTGGTGTGGCACAAGGGTTTTGTTGTTGGTCTTCCACTAATGTGATATCCACTGCACTGGGTTCATATCTCACAAACAACCTCTACAGACATCGCAAGTTATGATGCTCCATGTGTTATGTATGTAGATGTTTTTATATCCCGAATATCATTTTATATGGCATACTACCATGCAGGACAGGGACTATTTCATATAATTTTGCAGTATACAGGAATGCAAAGAGGGTAAATTGACATAATCTGTCAATATAATCATCTCCATATATAGGTCCCCACATTAATCTAACCATGTGTATATAACTGTCTTCCGGATGGCAAATAGAGCTAGGGGTGACAATTTTTCACCACAGGAAAATGAGATTGTAATAGATGGTCTGCACCAGCATGGACTCCTTGAATGGGCAGGAAATACAATTTGCAGAAATGAAGTGTGGGATGACCTTACCAACATGATTAATGCAGTGATTCTGGGATGCCTGTCACTGGTGGTGTTCTGACATGATCCTTTGTGCAGCAAAGAGGGTACACTGGTGCAACAGGTTGAGGGGATGCTACCAGTGGTGGCCCACAATTAACTCCCCCAGATGAGCTCACACAGTTTCTCGCATCTGTGCATATAGCAAATAGGGAGCGCCTCATACCCAGGGGTGGGATAGAAAAAGGTGTGCCAAGCCACACATGTATGTGTTACTTTGCACAAAACTGTTGCGTATAGACTACCTGCATACAAATTGCTGTTCCATGCCTATTCATGTATTGCAGATTGCTGTTGCATGCATATTCATGTATTGCAGATTGCTGTTGCATGCATATTCATGTATTAAAGATTGCTGTTGCATGCATATTCATGTATTGCAGATTGCTGTTGCATGCATATTCATGTATTGTTATTTTTTTGTTGCAGCAGCAGAACTGGGTCATGCACATGGGAGCACACGTGCGGATGATGACCAAAGTAAGTGCAATGACATGTTGCTGTAAAACCTCAGTACATACATACCTAACACTACAACCAGCATGTATTATGTTGTCTGAATTAATCTCAACAGATCCATCCACTTCTGCACAGTAGCATTACATGACAGGTAAGTGTCTCCTTATACTTTTACTGTCACTGTTACCTGTTATTGGCTCTGCCTTTTGTCATGCCAGTGGTGTATACTCTCATACTGATATTTTTCTGACATTGTAGCCTACAGCTACATCTTCTTGAGACATGAGCCATGCAGGTGCACCTATGGACAGACTAAGTATGGTTTCCCACCATATTCATAGGCTGCAACACTGTGTAGTACAATTGTGTTGTATGCAATTAATGTTACTGGTTTTCATACATGGGAACATCTGGCCAACATGTGCACAAAACATCATGTATCACCATCTCATGTTACTGGGTAGTGTTTGTCATCATGCGACTATGCCTGTGCCTGCACTGAAGAATGAGTTTTTGTCTGTATCTTCCCACTACAGGATCCGCATTATGACAAACACACTCACCACATAGCGACATTGTAACTGGCATGCTATTTCCCCTGTTTATTACATGTAGTGCTGTTACTCCTATTGTTGTCTTCCATTAATACTATGTCCTTCTAACCCTGCATAGGACATCTGCCATCAACACCTCAGCCATGACCAACTGATATGTGTATATGTTACCTACTGTGTGTTGTACCTCTGTTTGCATGGTACGTGCTGGCAAGTATGTGCTTACTAATACTGTTTTTTTACCTTTGTTGCCCTAACAACAGTTGCATTTCAGCCCTCACCTCTAGTGCTTGATTCCCATGAGGACATATCAGGTCTGTGTTATGTTGTTATTCATCACATATGTCATGCACGTTGCATATGTAACATGATTGTTATCTCCTTGTTATATAGTTCCATGATCCACACTCAGACACAACCTCCTGGTAAGACCTTAGCATCTGTAACATTGTAGTGATATGCTTGTGGCAGAAGGTCAGTAATGATATCTAGCATGTGATATAAACATGTTTACCTGATCTGTGTCATCTGTCTCTTCTTTAAACACATCCACTGCCTTTATCCTCCTTTAGCTGATCAACTGATCCAGAGGTGGGATCATATGTGCCTCACTATGCTAGCATGGCCCCTGGCACACAGGATACAGATTTGGTGATACAGTCCAACCCAGATGGTGACAGCCATGTGGAATAGGCTGTAGCCTCAGATGTGGAGGTAAACATGTCCAGCCACTCTGACAATGTGGGAACATCAGATGGTGGACAGGATGAGGCTTGTGGAAAACAGTCCTATGTTGAGTCCGGTGGTGATGTTGGCACTTCCGCACAACACAGCATTACTGCCTAGTGCAGTAGATGTAGGTGTGTAGCTGGTGCACATGGGCATGTGTCAGAAGGTGTTTACCTACTCCTACAGGCAAATGAACATTCCAAGCAATGTCATGGAACTGACATTCGTGCACTTGCCAGTGCCACAGATTATGTTGCAGGCCAGCTGTGTGTGCTGTATGAAGGACAGCACCAAGACATAGTGAGCATACCTCTCAACCTCTTAGCACAAAAAATCTTGACAAAGTCAGAAACAATGGGGGGACAAAGCCCCAAAAATAGGAACACATTTTAAATATTGCTATTATAAACTTAAACAGTTGCTAGAATAAAAGGTATTCTGTTACCACGCATTTTCTGAAGTATATGAAGTCTAAAACTAAAATGCCTGTCATTATTTAGTGAATTCAGTCCTCACTGATTTGCCACAAAAATTCAGAAAACCACAAATTTTATCAGGAACAGACCAAAAATATGAAGCAAAAATCTGGACATTCTGTTAAAATCTGGACAGTTGACAGGTATGATGGTGAGGTCATGGCAGCATTAGCTGCTCAGAATGAAAGCATGCTATCTGTGACACAGTCTGTTGAATCCCTGGTTACAAAAGTACTACAGCTGTGCCATAGTATAAGCAGGGTTCTGCATGCTCTGACTGTGCTTAGCCAAGTGCCACATGGGAGAAGCAGCCCCCCTCTCTGTAGGCCAACCCTTGCCCATCAAGCATCAATATCTATGCTGCAACATGCACACACATCTCCTGCCAGCCAAATCAGTCAGGACCCAGCAGTCATGACCAGACAGTCAACTCACACCCATGCTTCGTCTCACAGTGTATGTCCACATGCTGGTGTTACCCTATCGGTCTCCTCTGTAGAGCAACATGGGCCAATTATTTTCATTCATACAAGGGGTAGCCAGGACCATGGTGTGAGCCATCAGTGTGGGCACCATAGACTTAAATACAGTAACACTGACAGATCATTCACTATGCCCTGTGGTATCAGTCTCCCCCTGTGGCAATGATTGCTGTGCAGACCAGTGATGATGTCATCTGTCTGTGGTTGTAAATCCTGATGCCACAGAAGTCCATTACTTTTATTGAATAAGGTGACTCCATTCAGTACATGACATTTTAGCCATGCTTTACATTGCTACTTGTGATACTGACAACAGTTCTGAGGTATGTCCTGACTTGTTTTATTGTTTGCATCATTTGATAATGGATAGGGATGGGGTTCACATAAGTAAGTCCCTTGTTGTCCGCCATACACACATACACCACTATGACTCTGGATGCATAACTGTGTCACTTGTGGCCTGAATTGATGGTCCTTGTCATGATAGATACGTGTATGTTCATACTGTTATATGTTCAGTGTGTACATCTACTGGGTAATGTCCAGTAGATACTATGGTAGGGCAACACCTGAACATCAATGTTTAATCTGCATACCTCTGTACATGTGTCTTGTGTGTCAGATGCTGCTATGTTGTCTGAGCCTGGACCTGTGGTTGTATCTTCTGTCACCCATACCTGTTTCTTCCACCCCTGTGATCTCTTGCTCCTCCACTGAAAGCTTGAATGCCATCTTTAGACATCTGGGGTACTAGTGGTAGTTCACCCACACCTACAACAGGAAAACTGTCATGTGTAGTTGTTAGTATATTGTGTAGCATGGTGCACAGAAAAGTACACAAAAGTACTACAGCTGTGCCATAGTACAATCAGGGTTCGACATGCTCTGACTGTGCTTAGCCAAGTGCCACATGGGAGAAGCAGCCCCCCTCTCTGTAGGCCAACCCTTGCCCATCAAGCATCAATATCTATGCTGCAACATGCACACACATCTTCTGCCAGCCAAATCAGTCAGGACCCAGCAGTCATGACCAGACAGTCAACTCGCACCATGCTTCCAGACATCTGAACCTGGCTTTCAGTACAATAAACACATGCTCAATGGTGCACTTTGTCACATTTCATCTGTGTTGGAAGTGTTGTGGCTTGCACTCTATTGCAAGTTCTCTGTGCAGAGTCATTAGCCAAGGATTAATTGGATAACCACAGTCACTAGTTGTGGGGAAGGGAAATATATATGCTGTCATCATGCATAATGCTGACAGAGATGTATTTAGCTTACGTTCTAGCTGTGTTCCTGTATTTACCCAGTAGTAGTTCCTCAGGTAGCTAACCTTGTTGGAATGCAGTCTTCAGATCACTTTCCTTCCATATGAGAGCATCATGGACATTCCCAAAGTGTGTCGCCATAATATTTGTTATGCTGCTATCTGCTGTGCAGACCACCCCACAGTTCAAGGATGGACATCCCTTTCTATGGATGTATCTCTCAGCTTTTGGTTGCAAGGGCATCTTTATAGGAATGCAAGTGCAATCTATTGCACCAAGAACATAGGGAAGTTGGTGATGTTTTAGAAATGGTGCATAAATGGTGCATGACGTTTTGGCACTTTATGGGTGGAGATGGAAAGTGTATGTGTTCATCTTCCTTGGTGCACATTGATGCCAGGAATTGTGCAAGGGTGTGACTGGCAGCTGTCTGTGACACTCCTACAGCATCTCCTATATGTCATTGGAATTTCTCAGATGCCAGTACACCTAGACTCAGACAGACTTTTGTTTCAAGAGGAATGGGGTTGCCACACAATGAATGCACAGATATGCATGGGGCACACATGTTGCACACAGCCTGCACCAGCTGTCTGTCTAATCAGTACCTGTCAATGATTTCTTGATCTAAGAGTTGGCTTCTTTGTAGCCTGGCTTTCTGTCTAGCTGGCTACCTTCTATGATGCACAGCAAGATCCTCCTCTGCAGGGTGCATCAGTTCAGCAGGTAGCATTTTTTCAGTGTTCTTATGGATTTCATAGGATTCTGTGGGTGACAGGTTTCTTTCCTTGTGTTGCAGTATGGTATTCACTGATGATTTCAGAAACATAGTTGGCATTGCAATTTGTCTCATTTAAGTTGGGTTGGGCATGCAAGGTGTATTTTGGAATCTGATGGGCATGTGTGGAGTCAGTAATTATCCTATGCTGAATAAATAACTAATCAAAGTATTTACAGCATACGTTCTGAAATCGCATCTGCAACTGGTGTACTAAAGTCTTTCTTCAGCATGCTGAACTGTCCACAACCAGTTTTTGTAATCTGTCCCAGAAAGGCCTATTATATTAATAAGGGTAATTTAACTAAATACTGTGATAGAATTACAATTACTATTAATGATTTTGCATTAAAATTTATCCATTGAAACATATTTTGTATATATATATATATATATATATATATATATACTGCATTTAAAGTTTATATTACAAGCAGAATAATTTTCAATAATTAGATAATTTGTTAAAACAGTTGTCTTTAGTCAGTAATTTAGTTAATGTTAATTAGGGCAGGTATACTTCAGTTAGAGCAAGCTATTTACAAAAATGAGATAGCATATGAACATTCTAGGTAGAGAAGAACATTATAAAACCAAAAAAGACCAATATACTGTCACTCAATCTCAATTATTTTTAAAAAATTGTTTAGTAAAAACTCTAATAATAATTACTTTGCAAATAGTAAAACTCATAATGGTCTAACTTCTAATCCACAAAGTACCATTTCCTTTTTTCTAGTATTATAATAATATATGCTCTAAAGAATATATACTACAACAAGATAAACTAAAATAGTGTGTTTCTTAATATGCCTTTCACCCTTTAGACTAATTTTATTTCATTTTTTTCTACATATGAAATTAAATAGCTATTTATTGCTAATTCTTCTTTTCTTGACAATAAATCTCCAGGTCCAATTTCAATCCCAATAGAATTTCATAAAATATCCTCCCAAAGGTTAGCCCCAAAAATGTGCTTCTTATAGAAATAATTCTCAATTTACCTCCAGATATTGAGCCTTTTTTAATTTAGCAAAATTGATTCCAATACAGAAAATTGATAAGGACAGCTCTGACCCACATACTTTCTGACCAATTGCATTATTAAATAATGATTATAAAATATTTACTAAATTGGTTAATAGAACCCTGATACCAAAAATAAGTTCACAGTTACATAACTATCAATTTGGATTTATACTTGGTAGAAAAATGACAACTCACGTTACGAACAAAAAACTTGAGCAACAAATCCACAGTCTTCAGTTTCCTTTATTTCCATAGATGCAAAGAAATGCAGGTTAAACTGCTACAACTTAGTACAAGCATCATTTTCAAATCTTGGTGCTTAGGATTTCCCTCTCGCTCTTCCCCCTTGGCTGACCTGGTGTGGCTCAGTTTGAACTTCACATTTACCTACACTAACAAACTGCAGCTCCTGAATAACGGTGTCTACAGGATTGCAATTGGCCACCACAACAAAAACTGCTTCTCCCAGCAATTAATCAGAGTAGGTTACACATATTAAATGCATGTTTAAGCTTTCTCTTACAGTGCTGCGTAATTTAGCAAGTCAGCATTTTGGTCAGCCATAGGGCTCTTTTCTACTTGAGTGTTTGCCTCCTTCCCCTGTAACTAAAGTACACTGACTCTTACATTTGTCTCTCTTACCCTAATTTTTGCAGGTATACCTTGTACCTTTCTGGCTTTCTAACACTCAGACATAGATTCCTGTTGAAAGTTTTACTTACTTGTCTGACATTTGAACAAGTAACCCTTGTAAAAATCCTCAAAACTGCAGATTTTAGGCCCTTCCATTAAACTTACCTCTGGTGTGGTATCTTGAGTCAATCAAGGTATTCCTCTAACCACTCCTACTACCTTCTCTTTTTCCCCACCCCCTCTTTCCTCATACAGGTTAAACTGCTACAACTTAGTACAGGCATAATTTTCAAATCTTGGTGCTTAGGATTTCCCTCTCTCTTCCCCCATTGGCTGACCTGGCGTGACACACTGTAAGTTTCTTCATTGCATGGATTTTTTTACTGTTTTTTTTTTGTCTGTAACTGAATGACCTGATGCTAAATTCTGATTCTGCACAGACTGTTCTATTTTTGTTACAGAAGCTCTATAAGTAGCTAGTGACTTTACCAAATTTCTGTGCTAATATTTGTGTTTAAACCAGGGGCGGCTCATACCATCGGACTGCCGGACTGCAGCCCCCTCAAGAAAAAAGTACTTTTTTTATTTTTACTGACTCTGTCTGTCTTTAGCGAGTCTTTTTTCTTTCATCTCTATCAGACGGCTGCTTTACGCCAACTGATGAGCATGCGCACTTTCGAATTCCGGGTTGTAGCGGCTTTAAAAAAAAGGTTTTTTTTTCTTTCTAGTTGGAGATCCACTCCAGCGCTGCAGTCCGGATAGCCAATTAACACATTAGGGTGATGCCCAGCAGTCTATGCGGTTTGGAATTGGAAGGGGTTCGGACTGCCACTTCCGCAGGCACGTACATGAAGTGGATGGGCTAAATGGCTGCTGATTGGTTGTCACTCTCTTCCCGGGCTTTATGGGCTGGGAAAAGAGCGAGAATCAAACAGTTGCAGCCAGTTTCGGTTGTGGACTTGACTTGGTGGATGTATTATTGCTTGGCGGCCTTATTTCGTTTGCTGGACGTGACACAGCAGCGGAAAAAGAAGTACAGAGTTTCTTCTTGGTGGTATGTATGTGTAACACACTATTTTTATATAAATAAACGTATAAAATAGTTTATGTAATGGATGAGTCAAAGTCTGTAACTCATTGAGATCAATTTCTTAAAGTTTTATGACCAAAAAATATACATATTACCAATATTTGTGTAGGATACCTCATAGCAGTATGCTTTAACAGGCAACATTACCTAAAAACTATGTAGATTGCAGTAGGATTCTTGGTTGTCTATATTCCATGCATTTGCTGGCTGCCCCCCTTCAGTTCACAAGGTACTTTAAAGTAATATGCAATGTATTGAAAAATAACAACTGCTGTTCTGATTGATTGTTGTTGAGGACTGATTCACTCCAGTCTGTTTCTACAACTGTCAGCTTAAGAGCTCATCATACAGTTTTAATAGGCTTGTCTTTTTTTAAAGTTCCTGAATTCATAGGTGCTTATTGTGGTGGGTTTAAATGTTTTAATGTTGTTAGTCTGGCCATGGGTAGAATGTTTGAGTGCTCTATGTGCTGGCCTTGCTTGCTTGAGTGCAGAGCATGAGTGTTGCATTGTGGACCACTTTCCAGGTTGTGGCACAGAAGCTTGCTAGCATTACATACTATTATTTGTGTGAAATGGCCTGCTGGTCTAGTTTCCACGATGCACACAGGTTTGGTGCAGAACACTGGCACCAGTGTGGGAGGCTTGCCACAGTAACGCCTTGAAAGTGAAGTTGTTCAGTTGTTCTGCACTAAGCTGTTGTAGAACAGCACTGTAGCCAAAAGGCAGTCTTGTCATGTGGCCAAAGTGATAATATACTGCAGTGCCAGCTCACGGCCTATATGGGGGGGGGGGCAGTAATGTTATAGCAGTATAATTCTGTACTCTGACATAATCTATGCCTTTTACAATGAAGCGGAGGGGGGACAATATGGCTAAAATGCACCCCTGAGGTTCAGTCAGAGCATATTTGGCTATATTAATTAAGGAAGTGAACTGTGTGTGTTTGGCTATATTAACTAAGGAAGTGAACTGTGTGTGTGCGTAATGCCCCAGTTACTATATACTGGTGGCTAGAGAACAAATGGTGTTGGATAGAGATACTCAGGCTTGAACCCTGTACCGTGTATGCAGGTGTTAAGGACCTGAATTCCCTACCCACCACCATTTGTAAAACAAATTGCAGATTTTTGCCTCATATTTGATCTGATCTGTTCCTCATAATATCTGTGGTTTCTAAATTTTGCAATGATTGATATTTGATGGCGCAGTGGTAGTATTGTTGCTTTATAGCTGCAGGTTCTCGGGTTTTATTTTTTGCTGGGGTGCCTTCTGTGTGGAGTCTGCATCTTCTCCCTGTGTTTGTGTGGGTTTGCTTTTGTGTCCTCCCATGTTATAAAGACATGTCTGCATTATTTCTTCCTGGGCCTCTGCTGAAAATTGTTTTTTTGTTCCAAGTCAGATTGTCCTGATTAACAAATGTTAAATAAAATTGACAAGCATTTGAATTTCAGACTTCATATTCTTCAGAAAATACATAGTAACACTACCTTTTATTCTAGCAATTTTCTAAGTTTATAAGATGAATATTTGAAATTTGTCCTTATTTTTGGGACTGTATTACCCCATTATTGGCTTTGTCCAGGTTTTTTGTGCTAAGGTTGACAACTATGGCCAGAACTGAATTCACTGAATGTCTGAGGGCTGTATTCCCTCATTACTGGGTTTGTCCAGGTGTTTTGTGCTAAGAGGTTGACAGCTATGGTGAGAACTGAATTCATTAAATGATAGCCATTTAAGTTTCAGTCTTCCTCTCTTTCACAAAGTAGCTGATATGGCATAGTGGTATGTTGCTCTGACTGTTTTGCACAGGGACCTTGGCAGTAAAATGTATGGTGGTAACACAGCATTTTTCTTTCACAAAGCAGGTGATTTGGCATAGTGGTATGTTGCTCTGACTCTTTTGCACAGAGACCTTGGCAGTAAAGTGTATGGTGGTAACACAGCATTTTCTACAACTTTCCAAGATTATACAAGCAATGTTTAATGTGCCCCTGGTTTTTGGCCTTTTGAGCCCCCCCCCCAATAAATTTGGCTTTTTCCAGATTTCTTGTGCTGCGAAGTTCAGATGCAGTTCAGTATTGAGTAGATTTTACAAGGAGCTGAGAGCTGCAGGGGAAGAGAAGTTTAGTGCTGCTTATGGAAAGTCAGCTTGCAATGTTAATAGCACAACAGGTTGTGTACTTGCATTTGATGCAGAAGGTTGTTGGTTCTACTCCCACAAGGGGTGAATGCTGCTGTACTGAAAAAGTTTATACTAACTATGAGCCTGTTATCTGTTTGCCATCCATTTCCTATTGCAATATTACTAGCTTATCATTTTTAATGTAATATAGGCAATTTATTCCTCAGGGGCATCAGGCACTTTATTTTTCGATGAAACCATGAAATATAAAGGTTTTTGCTAGCAGCAACCTCTTCATTAGTTACAGATTTATTTAATGTGGAATTATTTAGATTACTTTTTTACTTCAGAGATTGTGCATATTTACTGATAATGGTGGACTGTAGAATTGTGCATATTTACTGATAATGGCGGACTGTAGAAGTTTGAGTAGACTTTTTATGATGGAAATGTTCTGAATTGGGCAGTTTTGTCATTATTGGTGCATGCATTTTGTTTCATTGTTTACTGGAAAAATGTTCAAAACAATAGGAAGGTGTATCAAAGAGCACATGTATGTTTCATATGCAAGTGGCCTATGATTTGAAAACAGCCCAGAATTAATCTTTATCTGCCACTGGTAAAATGTATTTTCTATGAATGTGGGTTTCAATGCTGTTTCAATGAATGTGAGTTTCAAGGGCAGAGAAGTTTTAATGCTAAGTTTGTTTAGCAGATGTCTTAGTGCTTGTGCTTTAAAATGCAAAATAAAACTTTCAAATGAAGTCCAAATCATCATAGACGTAAATCAATATGCACATTAGTGTTTATGGTAAATGGAGTGAAATAGCCAAGTAATGGATCATTGGAATGGCTGCAGGAGGAGGCTCCATTCGACCATGATTTTGTGAGGGGGAAGGGCAGCAAACTTAGACAGCCCCAGCTGAACTATACCTCCCAACTGTCCAGATTTTCAAAGAATGAATAGATTTTTGCTTCTTTTTTGGTTTGTTCCTCATAAAATTTGTGGCAAATCATTTAGGAATTAAGTCACTAAATAATGACACACTGAGTTTCAGACTTCATAACCAATGCATGCTAAAGTAAGACTTGTTCTATCAACTAGTACTGTTTATATGTTCCCCCAATATATTTGGCCTTGTCCAGATTTATTGCATTAACAGGTTGAGAGGTACATGCAAATAAATTGCTTTATAGAATTAGGCATAGCCAAACCTCTCAACTGTCCCTGATTTTGGCTCAAAATGTTGCTCTTCCCTAATAATCCCTCCGCAAAATAGCAATTTTGGAAGAAAACATGGAGGGTTTACAATTAAGAAATAACTGTAATCATAGTTATTACTTTTATTTCAGAAATGCATGTAGATTCTTTTATTTTGTCAGCTGCTCAAGTTAGCAGTACTAATATTAAAGTGTCCCTTCTTTGACAGGTTCCCAGCTGTATTGTGTGGCTATTTTATATTTTTACATCACATTTTTGGTCCATTTTTCATAAAATTGTGTTTTTTTTGGCAAATTAGTGACAAATCATTAAAGACTGAAGTTAGAAAATAATGACAGACATTTTAGTTTCAGATTTCATACCATACAGAAAATTCATACTAATGCAAGACTATTCTTATTATCTTTCTAAGTTTATAAGAGCAATATTTTTAAAATTTGTCCTTGTTTTTGGGCCTTTGTCCCACTTCTTTGTATGGCTTTGTCCAGATTTCTTGCTCTGAGGTTGAGAGGTATGACAAATGTGTCAGGGTCATCACAGTCAGCCAGAGACATTTCAAATTGTGACATACTTGTTGCACTCCACTCCCCCATGTAGTGACTCTGGATGTGTCGAAGCAAGGCAAGGAGTAGTTATGCAATGTAAATGTGCAGGATATCCCCCCATCCAAGGTAGACACAAGTACTAGAGTGGCTTTTTCATCTGTCCTTGATTTTTGTAGAATGGTCTGGTTTCTGTCATATTTTTTGTACTGTTGATTTATGCTTATTACTCAAAGTGCCTGTTGCACTGTGTTTAAGTAGCAATACGTTAATGACCATCAGGTAAGCTTGGCTGAGATTGTAAGATGCAAGTAAGCTTTAATAAGCATACTGTTAAAGAATTGCCAACATTGAAAGCCTTTCTGTTGTTGCCATGTAGAGAATACTTAACTCGATAATGTATAAGCCTTGGGTATTGAAATGCATATGACAGTATTTGTAATAAAGGACAGGATTACATTATTTTAAGAAGCTCATTACACTTGGAGACTTCCAGTCATCTCTGCAGGCTTTACCCATAAACTAAACAGAATGCCAATCATGTGGTCCATAACCTGTACAGTAATCCTTTTAAGCAATGTATCTTGAGCTTATTTCTTGTTTGCTTTTCATTTTTTACTTTGATCATGTTTTCCCATGAAACAAGTAGATAGTTGTCAGGCAGCAGGTCTTTTTTTGGATAAGGAACATTTTTACAAGTGGGGGCATCAGAGATTTCTACTTTCAGCATGTTACTTGGTACTTTAATAAAGCTGAAATATAAATTATAATTAGAACTGCAGTGCAAGAAGTGGTTTGAGTTGAGTGCTGCTTATTTTTCTTATACTTGATTTTGACTGGCATTCCATTAATGTATTTAAAAAGTAATTTATTTTTTCATGCCTCACAACCTTTTTGTTTCCATCTAGATATTAAGTAAGCTGTCATGCAGCCAATGCATTGAAATATTTTTATTCTTCTATACTTCATTTTGTCTTGATTGGACTCTCATAATGATAGTTTGGCACCCACGGCAGTGTATTTAGTTAGTTTTTTGTGGTTTCAAGCATAGCTCCTCCCCCTTTCTAGTTGGCCGCACCCCTTTCCATTGACCCCACCCATTCAGCTGTCTTCTGCAGCCCCCCTTTGATTTGAAGTCACCAGCTGCCACTGGTTTAAACTGAACCTGTACCTAGTGAAAGTGTATAATGAGAGCTACTACTTGCTGGATATGTTTTTAATGTTTAAATTGCACACACACACACATTGAAGAAGTGCATTTATGACCTGAATAACTTGTTCTAGCTTTACCTGAATTGCTTTTACTGACACTTTTCCAGTTGTACAGTTGTGAATGATTGATTTAGTTTTACTGGCATATCTTTAAAATCTGGCAAGTGTTTATTTACTGCATTGCTCTCTTACTAAGGTTTCTTAGCTATAAATCCTAATCCATTCTGAAGTGTGCTACTTTACCCCCGAAAAGCCTTTCTGACTGCACTATTATAAAATAATTGCCTGTTGCTGCCTTAATGCTTACCCAAGAATCTGTGCTTTTCTCTTTTCCTAGTTGAACTTCACATTTACCTACACTAGCATACTGCAGCTCCTGCATAACGGTGTCTACAGGATTGCAATTGGCCACCACAACAAAAACTGTTTCTCCCAGCACTTAATCAGAGTAGGTTACACATATTAAAAGCATTTGTTAAGCTTTTTCTTACAGTGCTATGTAATTAAGCAAGTCACCATTTTGGTCAGCTATATGGCTCTTTTCTACTTGAGTGTTTGCCTCCCTCCCCTGTAACTAAAGTACACTGACTCTTACATTTGTCTCTCTGACCCTAATTTTTACAGGTATACCTTGCATCTTTCTGGCTTTCTAACACTCAGACATAGATTCCTGTTGAAAGTTTTACTTACTTGTCTGACATTTGAACAAGTAACCCTTGTAAAAATCCTCAAAATTGTATACTGTTGGTCTGTCTTTCCTGCTAAACATAAGTAAAATTAAAGTAACATTAAAGTGCTGAGTGCAGATTTTAGGCCCTTACATTCAACATATCTCTGGTGTGGTGTCTTGAGTCAATCAAGGTATTCCTTTAACCACTCCTACTGCCTTATCTTTTCCCCCACCTCGCTTTCCTCATACAGGTTAAATTGCTACAACTTAGTACAGGCATCATTTTCAAATATAGGTGCTTAGGATTTCTGTCTCTCTTCCCCTCTTGGCTGACCTGGTGTGGCTTAGTGTAAGCTTCTTCATTGTATGGATTTTTTACTGTTTTTTTGTGTGTAACTGAATAACCTGATGCTCCCAACTAAAGCTCTGAAATTTATACTCTAAACTCATAACCTACACCTAGCAAATACCCTGCAAGAGTATAAATCACAGTATAAAACATAGTGTATAACTTAGTGTAAAATATAGTTTAAAAATATAGTTTAAAAACACAGCCATTAAATTAACACTAAATACACACCATACCGCTCCAGGAAGCCTAAGAACACTTGCAGTCAGTGTTAGCCCTGCTCCGCTCGCCCTTGCTCCGCTCGAGCTTGCGCCACCCCCCTCCCTGCCCCCAATTCCCACCCACCCTCAGTACCACTAAATTTATAGTTACTCAACTACACCCCCTGTTATACCATCTGATCAGCTTTCACCTAAAATATTCTCTCCATCCTGTTATAACATCCTATCAGCTTTCGCCTAACATACTTTCTCCACCCACTTTATTACCTCTAAATTTACCATCAGATCTTCTGCTGTTGTGCCATACAAACAAAATATCCTAATTACTATACTCCTTCTCTCATAATGCTATACTCCTCTTTACTACCCATTCTGCTGGCCATTTATTTACTCACTTTGTATGAAAACCAGTTTCTCAACTCACTTCCAAGTGATATTACTTTGCTCTCCTCCCTAGGCCAATTTAAAACTAGACTTAAACAACATCTGGCACTAAACTGGCTTTGCCACTGCAACAAGCCTGGCTAACTCTCATCAAGAATTTGAAAAACCTATTAATCAGATTACTGTTGAATTTACCCCTGACTGTCACCAGGGAGTAACTCTAACCTGTTGAACTTGTCTATTCATGTTTGCTTATGTAGTTATTTGTCTATACCATATTTGTAATATGTTTTCATTGTTTTTATTATATCTGCTTACCTTGGAGCTTTTCTCCCTGGGCCTCCACTGAAAATGGACATGAATCCAGTCAGACTATCCCGGTCAACAAATGTAAAATAAATAAATAAAATAAAATAAAAATAATTCTTAGATTATATCAACAGGACTTACTGATTTTATATTCTAGGGAGATTAGCTATACCAGCTAGTTTATTTAATGTGATAAAGACACTTTTTATATCTACTAAATGCTACATCTCTTTAAACTGCCTGAAAGCTAAAATAAAACAGAACAAAACATGGGGTCCAGCAGGATTGCACCTTATCTCCTCCATTATTTCTTCTCTGCATTAATCCTATTCTTAATATGATTGATGCTTATGTTCTATAACCCCTATTCAAGTTAATAATTATATCATAAAATGTATTGCTTATGCAGATGACATCTTACTGAGTTTACCTTTACATTGTCGATCCCAATATGGGTGAAACGGCTTCCGCGAATACCAAAGTGCGAACGTCTTCAACGTCGAATTCCACATAACTGAATGGCAAAACCTCACCCCTTTTTGACCCATGGTAGCACTGGTGTGGAGGTGTGGTGCGGCTGGAAATGTCAAAATATGACATAATTTCGACATTTAAAATTTTTTTGCGCTTTCGGTTCACTTAAATGGTTCGATTAAGTGGCCGGTCGATCATGTGTGATTGACAATATAAAGGTAAACCATCTTACTGACAATATCTTTTGTAAATACTTCATCAAGCTCTTTAATAGTGGTTATAGTTTTACAGGGTATAGGATTAATTTTAGCAAATCCAAGTTACTATATCTTACTAAAGGTTGCATTTTAAAGCTGCATTTACCAGTTGTTCAAAAGTAAAATTTTTAGGTTGGTTATATTCCCTAGATTACAAATTACTTGGTAGAAGATCAAATTACTAAAACATATCTATGTTAAGGTTTCTACAAACTGGAATAATGTTTGCTGGAAGAATACATGTATTTAAATTATTATTATTCCAAAATTAGATGTCTAAATTTTTCAGAGGTGATATTCCTAGAATCCATGAGAGATTATAATTCTTCTGTATACCAAATGCAGATATAGTATAAAAGATCCAGAAATAACTTATTTCATACAAATTATCATTTTTTTTACTTCTAATTATACTTCAAATAATATTCTCAGTTGCATAATGAATAATTTATGGCATTTAAGACTATCCACTTGGTTAGCTTTATTTACAGACGAGATTACTGATATTCTGAACCTTAATAACATACAATACTTAGCAAAATATACTTCATATGTGCCTCAAATACTTTGTAGGTCCTATTTACCTTTGTTTTCCAGGTTCCCTAAAGAAATGTGCATTACGTTTTCCTTTTCTGATCCATAAAGTACTTTTTTCTGCAGACTTTTCCTTTTTAATTTACTTTAGCTTAAATATAAGTGCTAGGACCTTATCTCAAAACCAAATAATGAAGATAGTTACTAAAATATTACTATTTTGTCATTAACCTCTGCATAAAACATAAATATCTATATGGAAAATAAATCTATTTTGAGGTTATTTTTTTACTTAAATTCCCTATTCCTTCTAATGTATCACAAATAATAGACAGTTGGAATAAAAAAACAACAGAATCCATGTTGTATGTTAATTTTCATTCTTTTTGGTTGTGCAAGTGAACCTTAAGATCCTACAGAAGTAGAATAATTCAACATAAAACCTTTTAAGATCCTATCTCTTCCCTGCAAGAATGGGATAGATTTTCTTATGTGGCTGTGGTCTTATAGGTTCTTCGTATCAAGTGTGGTAGCCATGTCCATTTCTGCATCCCAGATGGGTGAAAACCAACAAACTATTTTATTTGATTACTACAGTGTCTCCATGCTATACATACTCTAACCGGGTCCTATCTAAATCTTCTATGATTCCTCAAAAAAGTTACTTGTGTTGTATTTCAAGAATATTGTGACTAACAAACTGCTTCTATCTATTTTGAATGTTAACATGGTAAATAATTTTTGTCTTCCTTTATAAGACTGATGGACCCTATTCTTAAATTTCTGCAGATTAGAAAAGTTGGCTATTGATCAGTCAAAGGGAATTTAGCTTTTTTATCCAGCAGGAAGAAAGGGGGTGGTGGGTCAAGAAATTACTTTTTTCTTATCAAATCGACTGTGTATATATATTTCTGTAAACTTAAAATAGTTCAGTACTTACATTAAAACTGTATTAGGGTCATAGGCTAATCAAAGCATAGGTTCTGTAATAAATGCAAAGGCTTTAGATGCCACCCATGTATCCATCTGGCTCTTAAAAAGAAATAGTAAATTAGACTGATGAATAAACAAAGCTAACCTATTTCACAGATATATCATTGATTGAGATAAATATCTGGATCTTACTAATGTTCTGTTTTCATCAACTCTATATGTATAACTTACTCCTCTTATTGACTTATATGAGTCCAGTAAATCAATATTTAACACTAAGCCCAATTCTTCATTCAATAAGGCTTTATAAGCTAGACAAAATTTCCACTCAAGTAATTATAACTGAAAGAAAGAAAAAACAGGCTCTTTAATCTGGATTGATATGCCATCCCACTAATCTCTAGAATTGTCTTTGTAAATTTATGTCAGATGCCTTCAATTAGTAATAGGTCTCACTTAAATTTGCATTCATTTACCCGAATTGCACTTGGTCGGATCCACTTTGCACGAAGTCTGAAATACGAACGTTGAAAATGCTGAATACCAATATGTCTAACTGACAAATCTCACCCCTTTCTCGACCCCATGTCATCTTTTCTTCCTAGGTCCAGAGCAGTAGGGAGGTTTGAATTTGTGATTTATTGTGGACATACTGGAATTCAGCACTTCGAATTTTTGTTGAAGCATTGCAATTATGTTATCACTCGACCAACTTCAATTTGGGTAAAGGAATATAAATCCTCCCTTATTGTATAAGAAAAACAGTATATGAAATTCTATAGCTGGATGAACATAAGCTATAAACAGTTTCTTGAGGAATTCTTTATTCCTTATTTCAAAATTCCTGAAACTTAAACCAACCACTTGGAGTGATTTAACTTTTATTTTTTGAAAATGAGACCTAAATCTGAAATTATTACTAATGGTAACTCCACAATCCTTATACACCACCAAGTTGTGTAAATCAGATCATAGTTTGACATTTAAATTCACACTACCTTCTCCAAAATGCAAAACACCCCATATCTCCTTCTTGACTTTCAGCACATTTTGATTTAACCACAAATCAACTTAACTGAAGTATTGATTAAACTTAACAATATCAGAAAGTGTAGCAACTACACAACTAATTTTTATATCATCAGCATACATGGCCATCCAAACATTTGGCATTTTTATAGGTTCATAGGTTCATACTAGGCTATCTGCCCTGGGGCATTTATAAGCCTAGCCCGATTGTGTTTGGCTTATGCCACCCCTTGATTTGAGTATACTGTGCCCTTTTTAAAGTTTAGTTTACTGTGTCTCTATCTAATAGTGACACGGAAGTAATCCCCGGGACAAACCTACGATCCCCCATCCACTCATCAAGATTCTTCTTGAAGAGAGTCAGTGAGGTGTTCTGCCTAACATGAATTGGAATTCTATTCCAGAGCAAAGGGAGCCTCTGGGTTATGAATCTGTCCCTCCAGCATGTTCTATTTATTTCTGTGCTGAGGTTCAAGTCCCTCGAGCGCGTGGCTCTAAGGGATTTAGATTTGCTGAGGTGGAGCATGTCCATTAATTCTGGGTTGGACATAGCTTTATATGTCAGGCATAGATCGCCTCGAAGTAGGCGGTATGCAACTGAGTAGAGCTGGAGTTTTTTTAACCGAGCAGTATATGGCATCTGTTTGAGTCCCTTGATCCTCCTGGTGAGGTACTTTTGGGGTCTTTCTAATTGCTGCAGGTGTCGGGTAAGGTACATCCCAAAGGGGGCATTGTATTCTATGATGGGCCTGATGAGGGATGAATCAAGGGGCACGATTACCTCTCTTGATCTAGATGTGAATCCTTTCATGATTAGGTGGGGTATGTAGAAGGTCTTTCTAACCACTTTGGCAATGTGGTTGTCAAAGGAGAGATTGCTATCAACTTGGGTCCCCAGATCCCTAATTACTTTCTCTGTACTTAATGGGTTACCACCTATGTGGTAATTTGTGGGCACATTGTTTTTGCCAAAGGGTATGACTATACACTTTTTGGCATTTAGCTTTAGACCATGGCTCTGGCACCAGTTATCCGTCTCTGCGAGACCTTTTTGAAGGATGTTTGTGTCAGCTGGAGAGTCGATTATGGCACCCAGTTTGCAGTCATCTGCGAACTTGGTGAGCCATAGTCCTCCCACATTGGCCTGTACCTCAGAAAAGTAAATACCAAACAAGAGAGGTCCCAGGACAGAACCTTGTGGGATGCCACTTGTGACCGGTTTCGAGTCTGACATGGCTCCAGCAACTCTGACTCTGTGGGTTCTGTCTTTGAGCCAGTTTGTAACCCATCTTGTGATATAGGGGTTTATATTTAGGCTGGATAGCTTATCTATGATGCCCGAGTGGGGTATTGTGTCAAATGCCTTTGCGAGGTCCAGATAGGCTGTGTGGACTACCTTCCCTTCATCTATGGCCTTGGTGACTGTTTTGAAGAAGTCGACCAGGTTCAAAAGGCAGGATCTGCCCTTGACGAAGCCAAATTGGGTAGGATCTAGTGTCTGTAGGTCCCCAATGTCTTTGTTTATGAGTTCCATGATGATCCTCTCCATAGCCTTGCAGACTAGAATAGTCAGGCTTATGGGGCGATAGTTTCCAGGGACCGCAGAGGCGCCACCTTTGTGGAGTGGGACCACTGTTGCTGTATGCCATTCTTTGGGCACATATCCTGTAGTGAGGCTGAGATTGTACAGCAGTTTTACTTGAGGGATTAGTTCTTCTTGGAGTTCATGTAGGACACAACCCGGGACGCCATCTGGTCCCATGGAAGCAGTGTTTTTTGCTTTGGAGAGGGCGGCCTTCACCTGAACATCAGAGATGTTTGGGAGGCTGCACTCTGCCGGGATAGATACTTGCTCTTTTTGGGGGGGGGGGGGTTTGCACTGAACCTGTCTGCCAAGATATTGGCGATGTCTGTGGGTTCAGTGTATTTTTTGTCACTTAGAATCAACTCAGAACAAGTCTGGGAGTTGCATCCCAGGTTCCTAACATAACTGAAAAAAGCCTTATGATTGTCTTTAGTGTCCTGTGCAATATTTCTCTCGAAGCTGGCCTTGGAGGATTTTATGAGGGATCGTAATTTTTTGCTAGTACTGATCAGAGATGCCTTCCCTTTTAGGGTTTTTGCTCTATCATGTAGTAGCTTCCTCCTTCTGTTGTACAGTTTATTTATGGCTGGGGTCCACCAGACTGGATGCCTGCCTTTGGATGATTGGGTCTTGATTTTGTTTGGGATAGCATGATCCATGCATTCCTGGAGATGTCCGTAGAATGCGTTTATATAGGATTCTGCAGTTTGGGCCGTAGTTTCCACTGGCCCTGGGGCCTTGAAGGATTCCACTTCGGTTTTGAGAAGTGTGAAGTTTGCTTTTGAGAAGTTTTTCACTGTGGTTTTCTGGGCTGGGGGTGGGGTCAGGATGTAGATATCCAGTGAAATTAATTTATGGTCTGATCTTACCAATGAGGGATATACTTCTGGTATGGAGCATAGAGTCCCCATGTTGGTAATGATCAGGTCTAGTATGTTTTCCCCTTTTGTGGGAGTGGTGACTAGTTGTTCCATAGCATTTGAGTTTATAAATTCCAGGAACCTTTGGGCTAAGGTGCTGGGGCTTGAGTAATGCTCCCAGTCTATGTTTGGGTAGTTGAAGTCGCCCAATATAATGGTGTTCAGAGAGATCTTCATGTTCTCCAATGTTTTCAGGAAAGCCGAGTGGGATTCCTTACTTTGAGAGGGTGATCTGTAGGATGCTATAAACTGAAAAGCAGTCTTGCCCACTGTCAGTTGCACATGGATGGTCTCCGATACTTCGTGCAATGCCACTAACCTGGAGGTGTGGATATCCTTGATAAATATGGAAAGTCCCCCTCCTTTTGTGGTTCGGTCTGGGTTTTGGGGCCAAAAAGCATGATATGAGGTATAACCTGGTAGTGCTGGGGTGCTCTCTGGAGCCTTGGACCAGGTTTCTGTCACTGCACAGATATCGATGTTCTCCATACTGAGGAGAGCTTCGAGTGCATGCATCTTGAGGTTAAGACTTCTGGCATTTAGCAGCATTACCCTTAGTTTCTTGTTCCTTGTGCTGTCTATGGAGGTGGGTTTGACTTTTGAGCCTTGCCTAAAAAAGGCACTATGGGGGTGGCAAGAGCCTTTGCCAATATCCGAAAGCCCAGGGGTGACAGGTGCAAGCCGTCCCTAGTGAAGCAACGTGGCTTGTCGAGCATGTCATCCCAGGCTGACAGACACTGGATCCCCTTTGAATGACACCAAAATTTTAGCCAATTGTTAAAATCGATCATTTTGTCTTTATACTGTGGCATCATTCTAGGTGAGGGTAAGATGCTGCTCAAGGTCAGGGTCATACCGGCTTGAGCTACATGATCAGAGAGCTCCTCTATGTCTCTTTTCATGTAGTAGAGGGAGGTACGTCTCAGGTCATTCACGCCAGCATGTATAATGACTGAGTCATATTTGTATTTGCTTTGGAGTGACCTGAGTGCTTGCGTTATGTGGCGGATCCTAGCGCCTGACAGGCAGCTCACTGTGACCTTCTCTTTATTCAGCCTGGTGAGCGGGACGTCAGTGTGTCTGACAATAGAGTCACCTATTACAAGAGTATCAGGTGTGTTATTCAGCCTTAAGGGCTGTAACTGCTTGGCACACTGACTTTGTGTGCTATGTGTTGTACGTGTTTTGTTTTGGGGTAGCGTTTGCTTGGATGTCTGCTTTGGAGGTCTCTGTTGCTTAGGTAGATTTTTATTTAGAGCCTCCGAGTATGTTTTTGTGTTTTTATGTGTTTGGTTTGCTGTTGTGGTGGGACTATGTGATACTGGAATTGTGTTGTGTGAGGTTACCTTCTCCTCCTGACTGGTTACACCAGTTTTGAGATGAGAGAGCTCAGCCTCCAATTTGGCTATATGGTTGCATCTCTCCCATATATTTGAACCTGTTTGGAGGAGGAGAGGGTTGTCCGTGTACATGAGACAGTTGTAACATTGCCTCAAAATTCCCAGATTCACCAGCTGGACTGGAGAGGAAACCATTGACTGACCTTTGGACATGCTAGAGTAATATAGGGAACTGAGGAAAACATATTAAATAGCATTGGTCCCAGGGCCAAATCATGTGGACACTTTTCTTCACCTGAGCACACTCAGATTTGTAGTTTTTGCCCTTTGGTATCTCCCATTCAAGCAGTTAGTGATACAACAGATAATATAAGGTTTGATCATATTTTTACACATCGCCTCTAGTATAACAGTGTGTAATATAATATCAAGAGCCTTTGATAAGCCCAAATAAGCCCCTTGCCAAGTGCCAGTGAAAACTGATTCATAGAAGTCAATCAAGTTGGTGACAGTTCAATGACTATGTATAAAACCATGTTGTGAAATACCCATTAAACAGTACTGTAAAGTATAATTCAAAATTGTCAACAAGCACCTTCCAAAACATTTTCCAACCAATGATGTAAGACCGATTGGCCTATAGTTGGTAATTTTGTCAACAGGACCATCCTGATGAATGGGTACAATATCAGTAAGTTTCCAACTAGTGGGAACAAAAACCATACTGTAGAATGATGTAATACTTGCAGCTTAATATATTTACTGTACACAAGCCAGAAAGACCCTGGGAGATTATCAGATCACATTCCATTATCCTGTCTAATATGGCCCAAAGACGTTTTCACAATGTCTAGACTGAAAATTGAGCATTCATGTGCATCACAAATTGTTAAACTAAGCTCACTCCTCCTGGGATGTCCCCGACCAAGAAGCTCATATTGAACATATTAGCCAGCTGTACTCCTACTTAAATTGTCTCACCTTCAGTAACAACTGGGCCTAGAGTTTTAACCTTTCCCTTAGCTCTATTAACATAAGAGTAAAATTTCTTCATGCATACTGTAGACAATAATCTCCATTCATATTTAGTCTTGGCTGTTCTTAAAGCCAACTTTAGTTTTCTAGTAACCAATTTGTATACTCTTTTAAATGTATCACTCTTACACCTCTTCCAAATATTAAACTTTTTCTTTTTCTTCCTGAATCATTATTGATGTGCTGAGTTCCACCAGGGGAGTGTAAACCTCTTAGTTCTCTTAGTTATAGATTTTCTGCACTTATTAAGATGAGCACAACATATACTTTCAAAAGCATTCCAACAATTAAAAATTCTCTCATTATCTACAATTGATAAATGAATGATATGCAAATCAAATATTAATGTTTTATCAAAAATGAACTTTGGCTGATGTTCAAAGTATTTATACATCAAAACCTCAAATTCAAAGCTTTGAGATCTGAACTACCAAGAGGTCACAGTTCTATTATGTTAATTATCTAATTTGGAATATCAGTAAGTAAAAGATCAAAAATATTATTTAACCTTTTAGGGAAATTCATCCTGTGAGATAAATTGTGAAATCAGACAGAAATCATGAAATTCATCTTTCAAAATAGTTCTGCTTGCTCCTTCTATCCAATTTATCTTAGGAAAGTTAAAGTCCACCAATATTATTAAATATAATGTGCAAATGTTATTCTGAATTACACATAGATGGACTTCTGTAACAAACCAATATATAAATAGGGTTCTTTACCTTATTAACAATTAATTCTAAGAATAAGGTTTCCAAACTGTGACTGACATCAAGCACCCTAGCAAGTATCCAGTGAGCCACAAATCCTACTACTCCACCTCCACTTCGACTTCCCCTCAAATATTTGAACAATTTGTACCCTGGTAGTGAAACAAATAAATTATTTTCTGTGTCTGTTCTATTTAATACAGTTTTAATCATTTAATAACTTTTTATTTATTAGCCTTTAATTTAACAGCGTATATGCACTCCATTGCAGCATGTCTAATTTATTTAAATACACAGCACAACTTTACCTCATTAATCTACAAACCTCAGAAAGCTTATTATCACACAAGGCCTCACCATAGTCCTATAAGTACACACATTTGAAGGGCAAAGTGATCAGCTATATAGTTCTGAAAAGTCTATTTATTTTACTGGATCCCACAGAAAAAAGGCCTGCCTGGCCTGTTAACCTATTTATATTTCATCAGAATCCTGACATTCACTTCCTGCATATTCCCCACCTCCTCAGGCATCTAGTTGACACCTAGACACTTCTGCCTGATGTCTAACCCCTAACCTGATAGGTACACCTGATTATCATTTTCAGATGCATCATGATGGTGAAGGGGAAACCTGAACAATGCAGTTTATTCCCAAACTCTTTTTGTCAAAAGGGGCCTTGTTATCCTCCATGCAATACTGAATCTTCACAGACTGACTAGTCAAACCATTTCTGTAAGCATCTCATACCAGATATAATAATTACACAACTGCTGCTGTAACACCACACTTGCTGTGATATCCTATGGAATTTCTATTGAATTCATGTACTTTGAAGCTAATATGCATTACAAAAGAAGCATACTGTCAGAATACTGAGGTAGACTGTGACTTGCCAGCAAGTCTGTGACTTAAGGGGAAGTTAATAAAATAGGATGGATATACGAAAGAGTGCAATGAGAAGCTAAGGTAGAATTGGGGTAAGAAACTCCAATGCATGGCAAATGCTATACTTTCAGACTATGAAATTAAACCAAGATTATATCACTTTTTCATGGTGAAATGTGTCAGTGGTCATCATGGCTTCTGCCTGCAATGTCACTGAGGTTAGCAGAAGTCTTCTAATGCTCAGGCTTTCCCCTCCATGAGGTATCATTGGCTTCCATGAGCCTTGCATGGTTCTAGCACTGAGACACCATCTTCAGTTCTTTTCCCTGCTTTAAAACCATTTGACTCTACTTTCCATTCACTATTAGTTTTCTGCTCATATCTGACAACATTTATTCATTTTTGATTTTTAGTATGATATGGGAGAGTTTTTGGACTATAGGTCCTTTGCATTTAATTCAACTAACCTTTGGTTTACCTTGTTAAATGATTGCTAACATCTGCAAAGTTATTTCACCATACTTTGCTGTAACCAAAATGCATTTTGAAAATATTAGACATTAGATGTTTAATTTGAATCTGACTAATTTGTGGGTATGACTCAAATGTGACTTTTCTTAATATATATAAAACTGTCTGTTTGGGTTGTGGCTGAAAAAGGTCCCAAAACTCTGTCTATCTATCCTGTTAACAGCTAGCAAATAAATAAATAAATATCAAGCATATTCAAAATGTACTCCCATCCACAATGTTTAAAGAAAAGGTAAATATGTCCATGTTAGCAAAAAAATCAAAAAGCGATGAGAAGACCAGTTAGTTCTGTATTCTGCCACCTTCTTGATATTTCCTCTAGTTTACCTAAAAGTAGTATTGTAACAAGCTGCTTATAAGAAACATACTATACCCACCCCCTTTTGGCCAGATTGTATAAGTTAAGTAGTTCAAGGAAGACTTCAGCAGTGATATCAGCTTTGCCATACCCACACAGAATGAAAGTGACAACTGAAACAGAAACTTAAATACTTTACAAAAGGTAATGAGAAGCTGAGACAGTTTTTGACTAAGACAGGAAATAGAAAAATAAGCAGTCATGTTTTATTTCTCTCTCTCTCTCTCTCTCTCTCTATATATATATATATATATATATATATATATATATAGTTCCCTTGCGTTTTGTCAAATATAGGCTTGGATGACAAATGCTAGGGGTGGTGTTTTATGTTGAACGCATGCATTGCTGAAGAGTCGAAATATCAGCAGTATGGTTTGTTGAGACAAGTGAGTGGGATTTAGAGGGGGGAGAGTGTCTGCGCTTACAGTGATATCTTTGACAACTCAGAATGAGCATGGAGGGAGGTCTGTCAGCACCTGAAAGACTATAAATTGGAAGGTGTAAGAAAACCTGCAGTTCAGCTACATTATTTCTTGAGGATTTACAACTACTGTTAAGAAAACTACAGCTCAGAGTAATTCAGGTAAAAAAGTGACAAAATCGAATCCAGAAGCTGTGCAAGATGCCTGTGACTTACACTACTGCCATTCTTATATTTACACAGCAATTAAACTTGTTTCCTCATGTCTAGCATGACTCATATAAAGGGGCCTTTTATGGATTCTGGGAAAAGGACATCAACTATATTAATATGGCAGGCCCCATCACAATATAATTAGCACATGGTGATCTTGATGCATTAAAATAGCTCACTATACAAAGATACATAGATACAATTAACGAACAGAAATACAGTGACAACCATAAATGACTACATGTTACAGTTTTCTAGCCCCCTCCCAGCTCTGAGAAAGTGAAAATTGAACTAAGGAGATGCAACAATATGACTGAATACTGCTTTATTTGTGGTCAGCAGTAATAACATTGAGATAAATTTCAATGTCGTTTTGTGATAGCACACACAAGGTAATGTCTGATCACAATAATCCACTCTAAGATATGAATACTTTTTTGGGGCAAGTATTTTAAGTGTTATTTTCTGAATATTACAATCCAAGACAGGCATTGTCATGAGCAAACAGACGACAATATAATGGACACCAATCTGATTAAGTTTGTGTAGGATGGACGAAAATGCATTGAATTTGTTAAGCGTTAATGTTCTTTTAATAAAGATTGGTGCCCATTATATCATTTGTTTGCTCGTGACAGTGCCCGTCTTGGATTGCACTGTTCAGGTTTTAGTTGGCACTTTTTTCCCAGTCATCTCCCTTTGCTTGTCAGAAGAATCATTAGACCTTTACACCTATTTCTAAAGCAAACAAATACCCATCAGTTTTAATATATTGTTTTAGCACACACTCAGCTCTTCATATTTGTGATTAAGTTGTAAAAGTACAGGGCCCTAGACATGCAAGGTAAACAACAATACCCCCTAACAAACACACACACACGCGCGCGCGCGCGCGCACACACACACAGACACATACACAAAAAATGCAATTTCAGTCTGAATGTAGCAATACTGCTAGGAGAACATTAGCATAGTTATTGGATGTTGTTGTTGTTGGTCTTTTGGCTTTTCCCAGTTAGGGGTCACCACAGCGGAACTCCAGTCTGCTAATGATTGGCAGTAGATTTTTATGGTGCCGAGTTGCCAGCTCGATGCCCAACCTTTAACGAAGGCATACTTGTATTTTGGTATCTGAAATAAGCCTTAGTTTGCTCTGTGCGATCAGTGAATACATACAGAGACATATGTGCACATGTACACACACACACACACACACACACACACACATACATTCTCATTTCACATCTTTGCTAAATACTACTATTATAAATAGTTTTATCTTCCTACTTATTCTCATATTCTCTTACCATCTCTAGTTACAAATTCTCAATAGCAAACATTAGCCCCCCCCATCTCATTTATTATTACTTCATTCAGCCTAGTACTTTGCTAATATATTGATGTCTATTTGCTACACACACACATACATGTACACACATATACTCACACACACATATTCAAGCTGACTGATGGTTTGGTGCATGGAAGCCCTGAAACTTTGGAAGCTCGACGGCTGTTATATCATTGGCAGGCTATACATAACTCATATAGCTAAGACTACTGCAGCAGAGATCATTCGAACATCTACTGTTATGTTTACTTACACAACTGTAATTCCTCATGCCACCTCTACAAATTCTCAACAGCAAAGAACTTCAGCCTTTCCGCCCTACCATCTGATTTATTATTATTTCATACTACCTATTACATTGATATCCGATACTCACACACACACACACACACACACACACACACACACACACACACACACACACACACACACACACACAAACTTCAATATTTCCCCATCTTCCTGCAGGTTATGGTAAACTGATTTTGTATCATTTACTAGAATAAGCTTTTAGTTGCCTTGGATGGTTGCTGCTTTTCCCAATCATACCAAATATACACTTTCTTTAGATTAAGTTAATCTCATTCAGGCAGTCATACCACATTGTCTCTTGACTCTTCCTCATATTTTTCTCTGGTCCTCACAAAATGTGTGGCTTTCTGGTAAATAACAGTGGACAACAGATACTAAATAATGACAGACATTTGAGTTTCAGACTTCATATCTTAAAGAGAAGAGAAGACATGCTACAACATTATATAAGAATATTATTTAAACTCTCTAACTCAGCAAAGTGACAGATATCATCAAGATGAATAAATAACTAAAGTCAGAGCAGGTACAACAATTTATTATTATTTTTTTTATGTTTTTTGCATGATGGAAACAAATCATTGAGAACAGTAAGCCAGCATCCACAAAGAGTGTTGATGAGACAGGAATGTTTTATACAGTTGCTATATATTTACAGATTAGTTTGTAGCTGCATTTTATGTTTAAAAGTACAAAGGTACATCACTATCACAAAGACGTTTGTTTTCTCTCTCTGGTCTCATTTCCCAGTGCAAAAAGGGACGCTAAAATTAATTTCCGTTTCTGTTCTTTGGGCACAGGCAGTTTACTGCAAAATCTCCTGAGATCAGTTCTGTCTCCAAGGAAAATGAAAGGTTAGACTCCTCAGAAGACTAAACTCTCCCAAGCCCTCCCAATACAAGCATGTTATTTTCCAAATATTCTGAGCAATAATATTAGCATTAAACAAATTTGTTTCCATACAGATACATTTTTCTTACATTATGTTTACTCTGTGAACAGTACAAGGTACTGTAACAGGAAACATCTTAGTATAACAATAACCTGAAGACATAAATAAGTAGTAAGTGCAATCATTTATAACCCCCAGCACACAAAGCATACATATTCTGCTGGATAGCAACGTCAGTATGCTAACACTATTTAAGGAGAGTATTTCAACTTTCTTCGTTTCCTCAGTGTATTAGTCTCCCTTGCATACCATTCCTCTCAGCAGTCCCCTATGCTTTGCCCTTTGTTTCCCATTAATTTTGTCTTTTCCCAATTCTTAAGCTGAGGTTGGGAGTTATGCTGTCTACAAAATGTTTTTTTTTTTTTTTACACTTTCAGTCAGGACCATTCTCATGTCATGCAGCAAAATATGTAAGTTAACATTTGCATGGAAGAACATTTACAACTGTCCCTAATTTTTAGGGACATCTCTGACTTCCTAAAATCAGTGATGCTTTGTTAAAAGATTATAATCACCAAATAATAGCATTCATCACAGCTGCACTTCTTTTAGCTCAAACCATGCATGTTAGCTCATTTGCTCTTACACTGTTAGCTCTCTAAATGTCCCTGACTGAGGTCCTTTGCCCATGAAAATTGTCAGCTTTGTCCATGAGTCTGCTACTGAAAGATTAAGAGCTATGCGCAGAAAGAGATTACTAAAATTCTGTGTACCTTCTTAAATAAATATAGAATTGCTTTTTTTTTTTTATTTTATCTTGGAGTTTGAATTTTTTGGAGTGCTTTTTGGAACAAGATATCGTGGTTAGAACTCTCATTACTTTTTTCTTTCTTAAATATAGAATTGCTCTAATCCTGCAGAAGTTCCAACAGTAACCATTAAACAGTCAAAAGTCTCCTGATCGCTGCCACACACCACTTTAGATAACCCTTGCAAAGTGGTGCAGAGCTGGTAACATTTAAAGGCTGGATAACAGAGGAAATGCGCTGCAATGCATTCAGGAAAGTGTAGTCTGCTGCATTACTGCTGCTGCTAACTCTTCACTTCACGATGTTTTGGAGCAGGACTACAACTTCTTCGCTGCATTGCAATGCTTGTGTAATGCCAGAGAAGCCTAAGTGAGATCTCAGCTCTACTTCTTTGTTAAAAAAGGTAGAACAGACAGCTGGCAATAGTCCAGAATCATGCCACAGCTGGACAACTGGACTTTATCAGAAAAATTTTTCAAACCCTGCAGGTGGACGAAACCAGTTATCCTGAATTAAACCTGAGTGATTCCAGTGACTAATCCTGAAGTGAAGTTAGTCCTCTACCTTAATGCTGGTGATAGCTATCTTCTCACATCTCTGTTGAGGTTTTTGAACAAGTAAAATTTGCATATTTTGCTGCAGCATTGAAAATGGCAGAATATACCACTTTTTCCTGAGAAAAGAGTATTGCTTTTCATTTTATTTTATAAAAATACAACTACCGATATGATTCAGATATATATTGAGTTTGCCAGCAAGAAAAAGTGTGAGACATGCATGATTGTTGTGAGCAAAATCCAAAACAGCAGGGCACCTAAATGGCTATGTTATACTATTACTGGTATCTAGCAATATGAGACCTTATCTATGAAACCATTTGAAATATTTTAGAAAATTAATCAGAATAATATGACAAGACCACCAGCTGCGAAATACACTTAGCTGGTGATTTTAGGTACAAAGCCACATACACAGTTTTATCTTTATGAAATGTGTAATGTATTTTACTTTAAACTAATCTATATTTGTCTTTAAGGGGGTAACGATCATACTTCTAATGACAATAAAGTTCCCTTTCCAAAGTAAAATCATAGAATTTTTATTTCTGATGTAAGAAAACACAATACAATGTATACTGGACATGTTACAAATGTAAACCAGTTACTGGGGAAAACTTTGAAACCAATGGTAACTAATCTTTTCAACCCACTTGAGACCTGGCTTCTGTCTGGAGAAAAATAATTGCTAGAGCCAGGCAACAGGAATATATAATAATGTATCTTGTATTTCTGACTGGGTAGCTACAACTGTGCTGACAGCTATCCTCGAGGATTAAGGCTCTCAGATGAGTTTTTTGTACACAGAATCAGGTTTGATTCTTTTCCCCTCCATTTGCCTACTAGACATCGTAGCAGTAGAATGAGTTTTGAAAGAAAAAAGGAATATTCACTGCACTACATCTCCTAATCTTACCTGTGTTCAGTATCCCAATTCTACAAACCACTCCATTTCCACACATTTACTCCCCTTGTAGATAGACTTCATGAAAACAAAACTCTTCGTGCAGCCTGATACACTGCTGTAACTGAACCCCACTGCACTGTATATGCTTTCTGCTCTCAGTCACCTACTATGTGGCAAGCTCAACCCACTGGCATAAAGGAAATTAACACATTCTAAATTCAGAAAGCAACTCAAAAAGCACTTCTTCATCCAAGTCAAATTCTACTGCTTCATCACAGGATGTATCACCTAACAGACTATCTTTATCTTCTTTTAAAGGCTCTTTTCTTCGCCTCTCATAAGATTTGCTGAAGACTGACCCACTTTAGAAACTAATGCATATATTGTCCATTACATTCCAACTGACTGTACACTGCACTGTGCTTGTCTCTACAATGTATAACTGCAGTTTTTCTGTGTAATTAGTCTGATGAACTCTTTTCTTGCTTACATTCCTGTATTTTTTGTTTGTGAAATGGTTTATATTTCACCGGGGCTGAGCCTGACATTGGTCAGTATTGCTCAGTGCACTACTGCTGTAAAGAAATATAAATAAATAAATAAATCAGGCAATGGTGGCACTTTTAGAGATGCTCTCTATTTCAGGAATAAATGGTACTGTATTATGCAGCACAGTTTGTGATCTGAATTTATTTTATACTTTTATTGACTTATAATTGCATTGGGCGGCCATGGTGGTGCAGCAGTTAGCGTTGCCGCCTCACAGCATGAGGTTCTCCGGTTCGATCCTTGGCTGGGGTGCCTTCTGTGTGGAGTCTGCATGCCCTCTCTGTGGTCATGTGGGTTTCCTCCGGGTGCTCCGGTTTCCTTCCACACCCCAAAGACATGCTGTAGGTGGATTGGGCACTCTAAATTGGCCCTAGGGGTGAGTGTGTGCATGTGTGCACCTTCTGTGGAAGGTTGGGTGCCGGGCTGGCAACACGACAACATAAAACTCCACTGCCAATCATGAGCGGACAGGTGATCTGCTGTTGTGATCCCTAACCGGGTAACGCCGGAAGAAGAAGATTGACTTATAATTGCATTGTAGGTTCAGTATCATGAAAAATACAGCCTCAAATGAAATGTAAGTAAAATGTTGTGAATAGCATGCTTGAGTCAGCAGTCAGCTCTCCAAAGGTAATTAGCACCATGTTATCACCACCAGATGGTTTCCATTAACAGTACCATAGACTAAGGCTTCTTGTACTGGCATGTTTATACTGGGATCATAAACAGTACTGTGTAAACTGTAGGAATGAGACTTCCATGTGCTTAGAAATGTGACTGGCAAAAACATTTAAGTGAAAAACAAATCACATACTCTTTTTTCTACTTCTAAAGACTTTCTGTACTGCGCTATTTCCTTTACAATTTACAATAGAACCCCCCCCCCCAATACGTCCTGTAATATAACTAGGTCAAACGTGCCTTGTGCTAAGAATGTGAGTGGCAATATTAATATTATATTTTTACTGCTTACTTCCAGGACATGACACTATACTTATTTGCTCAATTAATAGTGTTAAACATGCCTTTGCAAACCCACTCTTTAAACTGTTAAAACTAAGTTTAACTACTGGTTTCATCTTTTATCCCAATGTGGGCAAATACCTAGTCATATGTTACATCTCCTTTCTCTCCCTTCTTCACTCACTTCCTTATTTCTCTTCATTTCTCTTTCCAGCTTTCTCTCTTAATATAACATAAGCCTGCATTGCTCTCACTTCATATTGCAATTCCTCTTTGAATTATAGTATCTTACCTTTAATTTCTCGACAAAATGGCTACAATTTCTCTAACTATTAAACCATTGTTATATAACTTGTGTCTGCACTTAACAAATATTTTCATATTATGTCTTATTTGGTATAATTACTTAAACTGTATTTTTTTTGTATTATTTTTAAAGGCTGAGAATTATTGTTCTGAAAATGTTTTGTAATACTTTGAAGCTTTTCTCCCTGGATCTCTGCTGAAAATTGTCTTATCTCCTATCCAATTGGACTTCCCAGTAATCAAATGTCAATAAATAAATAATAAATATATAAAACACTGGTGCACTACAGTGGTGATACCTTTTTAATTTCTCCAAGTTATTTGGGTTTTTAATACCATGATGGGAATGGACCCCGTTACAAAGTCAAAGTACAATTAAAGTTCATGAAATTAGTATTGTTTCAATCTTTGATGTTAGCTGGAAGTGCTCCTTGCAGTACCCATAATGTGCCCAGTAATGACTACTTCTGCAATTCCTGTGGAGGTACATGTATTGGTAACATATTAAGTATGATTGCAAATTCTTTTTTATAAGACCCATTGCTCCTACTACTACTGGAACTGTTTGGTTATCTTTCTTCCACACTGCTCTCATTTCTGCCTGCAAATCCTGGTATTTTATGACTTTGTGTCTGTCTGTACATAAGGCACTGTAATCATTTTCAGTGATCAATGCTACTTTTGTCTTCTTTTCACAGATTACTATATCTGGTTTTCTCACATCTATTTTTTTTAACTGTTGGTAATGGATGATCCCATGTGATATAACCTTCATCATTTTCTGTGATGCTTTGTGGCCCATGTTTCCAGTGTTTTTCAGCTATTTCAATATTCTAATGTTTGCACAATCCTCACTGCAATAGTCTTGCCATATTATTATGCCTGTAAGTATACAGTCCTTCTGCCATTAGTATATCACAACCAGCAACAAGAAGTGTGACTGTTTCCAATTCTGTTTTACAAAGCCTACATTTGTCTGTTTCTCCCACATGTTCAATGGACTTTGTAAACCAATGTGTACATAGTCCCACAATCTTTGGCCACCAATATTAACCTTTTGTCTTTTGGTTTAAATTCACCTCTCCTTAACCATTCCTGTGTTCGATCCTGATCAACATGAGGTTGTTCCAAGAGTTTTCTGTACTTGTAACTATAATTATGCATTTTCCACATTATTTACCTTCTTATCTGATCCTTCACATTATATTCTTTCTTTTGTTTTTTTGCCACATTCAGTTGCTGCCTGATTTTTATCTACTTCTAGTTTGATTTCCATTCCTGCTTTTAGCTGATATGCTTCTACTAAACAAAGCAGGGAAGTCATCTTAGACTTAGTTTCCTCATGTTTCAAAACTTTCACCATGTTTGGGTCTTGGGAGGTTAGTATATGTGTATACATATATATATATATATATGGATCTAGGATGTTTGAACGAATGATCAAATGACCAAATCCATTAAGCACGAGCATACTTATGCGAAAGTGCTTTTCACCGAAGAAGCACTTTCGCGTAAGTATGCCTGTTGCCGAGGCCGTACTACCATGTGGATAAAGGAAAATTCCCTTTTCCCCACTGTAGTGCAGTCTCGGAGGGAGAATATTAAAGTAGGGGGGTGTGGGGTCACAGCCCCCCCACATGGGGGGTGCAGGGGGCTTTGTAAATGTAGTGTTTTTTTTTTTTTTTTTTTTTTTTTTTTTTTATTAACATGCTTTAATGAAAGCGCTTTTTCGGTTAAAGCGCTTTCATTAAAGTGTGTTTGGTGGTTATGGATTTGGACATTTGATCATTCGATCAAACATCCTAGATCCATATATATATATATATATATATATATATATATATAAATATATATATTATATATATATATATATATATATATGTATATGCAGTCCCACAATTCCAGATCTATACATGTAATCAATTTCAAGGAAGCCCATACCTCCTTCAGAATGGGGAATATATAGCCTTGGTATGCACTGATTTTATAAATCATTTGATGACCAAGAAGCATCCTTTTTGTTTTCCTCTCCAACCTTTTGACCTTTTGGGGCCAGTCAGTCACTCCAAAACTGTACACTGGACTTTGTTCCTAGATGTCAACGCTGTTTTCACTATTAATTTTAGTCTTTTAAAATACTCCTTAGTCATTTTTATTCACATTTGCTCATGTTTTATTGTTGATCCTTCATCAATTCCCAAATAATTATACACTCCCACTTCCTCAAGTTCTTCTATATCACATTCTTGTCCCAAACTAATGTTTTCTTGGTGCTGCAATTTTCCTGCTTTAAAGGTTGGTTTTGCACATTTATCAAGACCAAATGACATTCGTATATAATCTGAAAAAGTTTTGACCACTTACAGTTGTGCCTTCAGTTCCTCATCAGATGATCTATACAGTTTTGAATCATCTACAAAAAGAAGATGAGAAGTCAGGACTTAATCTGTTAAGTAGACAGCTTGATGGGTTAAGGGAAAGACAAAAGAGTAGCAGTGACAGTCACCTTGGAATAGTCCCCTTTAAATTTTTATCCCTGGAATAATAATTTGTCCTTTATCATGGCTTAACTGCAAAGTGATTTGCCACTGTTGCATGGTTGCTGTAATGTAATTAATTAGTGTAGGATGTATCTTATACATTTTTAAGCACTCTTTTATCCATGAATGTGGGATACTATCAAATGCTTTTTTGTAGTCTGTCCATGCCATACTTAGATTCTTCTCCTTTTTACAGTTCTCCATTATGACTTTATTTAACAGCAATGATTCTTTGCTCCATATGATTTTCTGGTACTTACGTATTATCGCAACCAGATTTTCGCAGTTGCAAAAATCACATGCTGTAATAAGAACTACTGCAGAAAACACCCTAAACTGTTTTTTTTTTTGTGTTTACTAATGAAATGAAGAAGAAGAAGAACTAATGAATAATACGTTTGGATTCAAGTCTGGAAGGGGAAACAATTGCACCAGTCTTCCCTCTGTTTTCCCGTGTATTACACACGCACGCTTCAATTGTCAGGACTGCTGTCTTACAGATGAAAAGACTACCACTAATGTATAATGTATTGACGCCTGAAGTACGGCAAAAAAAGTTCAAGGGGAATTAAAAGGGTTAAGCTGACATTTGACTGTAACAGTGTAAACCTGCTGTAATTCCTTGAAAATGTTTCTATATTTCTTCAGGTTCATGTATACATCTTTACGTTTACAGTTAATGCAGAAATGAGATAGCAGCACACATGTTGCCAGTAAAGTGCATGTCAGGTTAAAAAAACCCTGTCAATGACAAAAAGTGCATTCACGTCTGAATTCCAGACAAATAGATGAAGGGGAATTGAAAGGGTACAGCTGACTTTGTACTAAGGGTTCACATATATGTTAATGCAGGGAAGAGATAGCACCACCCATGCCGGCAGTAAAGTGCATACTTCAATGGCAACACTGACAATTTTCAGTTTGGTTTATTAACCCTTGCTAAAACATCCTTCATTGTAAAAGCAAACAGATTTCCAGACATTTGTATGACATTAACGGACAGATATCAACAGCAGGAAACTAACACTTGACTACTGGCCATGAACATTCATACGGCATACTCATGATTAAGTTGCCTTTGCTGAGCTTGTGATCAGGAAGGCAGGATCTGTCATGCGATGCTGCAGTGTGGAGTTCACCAGCCAAGTGAGACACGCCAGGCAGGAGTAAAAAAATTGGCAGTTATTCCTCTCCCTGCCTCATACTGGGTGTGCCACAGTATTCCTTACTTGCTTCCGCTCCTGTTTCTAGCTTAATTAACCTGTCTTCTCATAAACAGGCTGAATTTCGCAACTGCGAAAATCTGGTTGCAATAATATATAAGTACCGATTTTTTTCTTTTCGTGCCCTTTTGTTCTATTCTCATGACTGAGTTTTCTTCTAAATTACTATAAACTCTTTAAATACGAATGGAAGGCCCAAGGAAACAAACTGCTGCAGATAAAATCCAAAAGAACTTTAACCTTGAAACTTTTTGAAATAAAAACTTATTTAAAACTATGAGAGATAAGCGTTTTTGTTCACACAAATACATGAACTTCATCAGATAAACATTGCTGGAAGTCGTACAATATTTGTAGCTTTAGTGTTCAATCACATGACCATCAAGCCCCCAGGAAATGAAGCATCATCTTAAAGGAGCCACCACAAAGAAATTCAGTGTGTAGCGCTGAGTCAATTCAATTGACAAAATTTGCAAACAAGGAAAAAAAAAAAAATATATATATATATATATATATATATATATATATATATATATATATATATATATATATATATATATATATATATATGGGAGCCCTTCATTTGTTCGAACTTTCAAATGTTCGAAACTCATATGGCCGACACTATATGAGAGAATATTTGAAAGGTCAACAAATGATAGCGGAGATTCCGCTACAGTGCAGGACTGGGAGATTCCTTCTTCCTGCACTGTAGTGTGATCTCGGAGTGAGAATATTTAAGTAGCAGGGGGTGTGGGGGGTGCAAGGGGGCTTGCCCCCCTGCATAACACAGTTTTACTGTGTTTACAGGTAGGTAAATGGTGCTATTTCAGGATGTTGATCTTTCGGAATGTCGATCATATGGTGTCGGCCATATGAAAGTCGGCATTCTGAACGGTCGACATTCTGAAGTATATATATATATATATATATATATATATATATATATATATATATAAAATAGTACAAAATGCATTCCCTATAAAATCAGGAAAATGAAGACAAATGTATGTAAATATATGTAAAATATAAACCCTGTATTTAGGGCTCATCTTTCCAACTTAAGCAAACATACTATTGAAACATGTTCATTGAGTCCAGGCCAATTATTGGCTTTTATTGGCATTCAAACGCAGCTGCATATATGCAGCATTCCCATTAAGGCAGGGTCTGAGATTGCTTTGTATGCCCAACAGACATCACCTCTGAGGAGTCTATATGAGACTGAGCCGAGGGACATGGCTTTTAGCCTATCTGTGTATGGTAGATGTTTAAGGCTCTGGATTCTCCTGGTGAGGTACCTCTGTGGTATCTCTAACTGCTGCATGTGCTTCATAAATATTTCTCCAAAATGTATCTATTTCTTCTTTTTTGCTGATGTTTCAGTTCCTTTTGCCTTGTTCCCCAATTCTCTAGTAAACCTTTTTGGGTCATCAATAAACAGCTTATTTTGTACTTTTCCTTTATATTTATCTGCATATCTTCTAAGTTTTTCTGTCTGTGCTATTTTTAGTTTATTATTTGCGATAGTGCACAATAGATTCTGATCTGTTCTGATACTGTGCATTGCTTTTATCAAGTCTATGTTTCTGAGTATTTTTGCTAGTCTGTTCCCAGATCTATACTTTTCTAACAGTGACACTTCTTCTCTTAATTGTTTTATAGTTTTCTCTAGTTGATAATTCCATGATGACATTCAATTTCTCCCCTTCCTTTCCCTTACTACCTTGTGTTTTTGTAGTAAGACTTTATCTGTTATTAATTTAGCTGCACAACAATATATCCTGTTTATTTCTATTATAACAAATGAATCTCTATGGACAGTCCAAATTACTGTGTTCATTTGTTTTGTCACACTTCTCACTTTTGGGGTTTTATTGACTTTCTATAGTCTAGTTCTTTCTTTGATCTTAATATGTCTGTCCAATTCTATTAAATCAAGCAACTCTTATCTTAGATCATTTTCTTCTAAACTGAGGGCACATTCTTTTTCTCCATTTCCTGTGGACATTCTATAGAAAGTTCCAGAGCATCTTCCTGTGCCACATTCTCTTCAGTTTCATCCTGTGTCATACATTGTTCTTTCATACAGGAGCTCACTGGCCTACCACTCCACAGTGCTGACTGCATCAGACTAGAGTACGTTTCCTGTTCCTTCTCTTGCTGTGCAACTTCAACTGAATATTTGTACTGGTTTTGTATGAAAGGCTCCAAATATCTTCGTATGGCAAATGATCAGCTGTTTTCCACTCCATTGGTTTCTCCTTAATTTGGGGGTCCATCGCTCTATCCTGTTGTGATATTATCTGAGTTAGATTTTCTGGACTAAATCCTTCACTTTGCAGGTACTCCATAACATCAGTTTCTATTTCTTTAACTTCTCCTTTACTAATCATCTTTTCTACTTTTTCTCTTTGTTTTCTTATTTTTGTACTGTAAAATTTTCCATGCCTGGATGCCTTTGTCTTTATTTCTCTTCAAATATATTTGGTGCTGCTCTTTTTGTATTAATTAGTTTTGCTTTCTCCTTTGCATAAATATTGCACCATATTAAATCTGTTTTTCTTTCCTGTGTCCATATTCCTTCTTCAGATGTTCCCTGTTTCTCCTGTTTTTCCTTATTTTGGGGACTTGTTTCATTATGCTGTGATGTAACCTGTGTTAGACTTTCTGCACTAAAAACTTCACTTCGTGAGTATTCTATAACTTCAGTTTCTATTTTTTTTTAACTTTTACTTTATTAATTTTCTGCTCTACATTCTGTCTTTCTAATCATTTGCTTTTTTATTGTGAATTTTTCCATATCTGGATGCCTTTGCCTGTATTTCTCTTTGAATATCTTTGGAACTGCATTTTTGTGTTGATTAATTTAGCTTTCTCCCTTGCATAAATATTGTACCATCAGATCTGTTTTTCTTTCCCATGTGCGTATTTCTTTTAATACCTTTCAGAAGTCTCTAGATTTTGTTTTCTATATTTTTGCACTTAGTCGCTTCTTTTTCCAAACAGCCCAAAGTTTCTTATTCTATATAATGTTTGTCATAAATCTGTTGTATTGATAAACACAAATTTTTATTTGAAGCTTTTGACAGTTTTTCTTGTGGAAGAATTTTTCTTTCTTCTAATTTCTCTCAATGTTTTTGCATATTTTCTAACTGGAAATTCTGGGCTTGTTATATAATGGTAACAATACATAATTTATTTCTTAAACTCAGTAGTCTACTCTGTCATCTTTGTGACTCTTTTTTGGCCTATCAGTTTTTGTGATTTTTGTGGACTGCTACTTCCTTCTACAACAGGGGTCCATCTTCACCCTAGGCCTGGCCTCACCCCATTGTAGCAATGTTTCTGTCAAAGGAAAAAACTTCAAAGACCAATACACGTAAGGTTCAGTTAAGGCACTTTAATTTACTTGCAGCAAGGAGACAAAAACATGCAAATACAAGGATTTGTCTAACTGCTAACAGGAAGTATGTTCATTCTTATACTATTTTACAAGACATGGCCTTCTAAGCTGATGTAATCAAACACAACTTTTAGCATTGTTCTACAGCAGATGTTACTTCAGATTTTCTGCTGACATGACTAGATTTGTGAGAAACTTTTCAGAAAAACAACCTGGCCTTGGTCACCATTAATCCGTTTACAAGCATCTATTGTACAGTGTTACTTTTCAAGGTACTTTTCTAATACAGATACAAGCAAATGCTGATTGCAGTTCATATTTTCAAGCAGGCTTTGTACTAATTATCTGTAACTTCTACAGCTGTGTATTTTCTCATGGCACAGCGAACTTCTTGTCTAAGTTTCATACAAGTAGTATTGTTCTATTCATTATTTTCCTAACGCAAGCAGAAATCACCTGCTTCTCAGTAAATTTCCAAGGCACAAGCAAGATTTTAGCTAACAGTACAAAGTCAGAAAGCAAATGCAGTTTGTACAGATTTATGCAGTATGAAATAGAATAAATGTGTTAACTCTAAGCTCTAAATGCACTAAGCATATTGCTAATACACACATTAATACATATTTTTCTGACAGTTTCCATGTCTTGAGGAATCTACACTGTCATTTTTTCCAGTCCTGGCACATGTGCCTACCAGAATTGGGTACTTTTTTATTGTGGGTCTTGTGCGCCCAATTATCTTTTTTATTTTTAACCTTCTTCTGTCCATGACATACGCTATATTAAATAGTCTATGTATCAGTGTCGTCTTGGTGAGATTTTGTGAAAAACAGAGTCCATTTCATGAAGGTACTCACCAAGACTTGAGGATGAATTCAGTTCCAGCAATACTACTCCCCTTTGCTTGCCAATGTATCATCTTTCCATTCGGACTCCTTCCATAAGGGTGGTCTTATAATCGAACTGGCTAATTGCAGACCTATCGGTCTTACAAGCTGAATTTGCAAAGTCAATAAAAGTATTATAACTGATCTCATAAACTATGATATCATAAATAATATTAGACTCGACAGCAATGGTATGTTTTTTTGAAAGGTATAACCTGCCTATGTAATCTGGTAAACTTCTTCAATAAGGTTACAGAGGCTGTGGAAGGTGTCCCTTTTGTACACACGGCATATTTTGACATGGCCAAAGCCTTCAACACCATTCCCCATGCTGACATCATATGGATACTGAATGCTTTAAAAAATAATCTATATGTTGTACAATGGATAGCAAACTGCCTAAAAGGCTAAGCCCATAGAGTGCAAGCTGGAGGAGACTCATCAGAAAGTATGAAAGTGTCCAACAGGGTCCCTCAGGGTTCAGTGCTGGAACTACTCCTTTTTGTCCTTTACTTATCAGATCTCCAAGCAGAGAGCCAAAATCTCTGGCTAGCTAAGTTTACAGATAGCAGTAAACAGTGGGTTGTTGTTAAGTCACCCTCTGATACCCAAACCCACCAGAATGAACTCTCAAATGTAAACATTTGGTATACTGAGAATGGACTCAAACTAAATGCTAAAAAGGGCAGTATTGTCACTTTTGGTAGACATCCCCTCCCCTCATCATACTGTATAGGCAACACAACACTATAAAATGAAAATGCAGACAGAAACCTCAGAACATAGGCTGATAATGTTTTCTCTTTTGATGATCACTTGTCAATGGCTGCTAGAAAATCTTTTTTATTTAGTACAGCTAATTGCCAAAGAAATATCATCAAGAGTTAATCACTCCCTCATACTCAGCATTGATCAGCCTAGTTATTGGATACAATGCTTCCTTCGGGATGCGTCTCACTAAACATATCAGGCAATTAGAAAGACCCCAAGGGTTCTTAACCAAAAAGGTCACAGGTCTAAAGTCCCTTAGCTACCAAGAGAGGCCGGAAGTGCTATCTTTTTATTTAGTGTCTTATATACTTTGGAGTGGACATCCCTGACATACCATGCCATTAGAGGCCTGGTTGTCTTGGACCTCCTATAGCTCCATAAGTCAAATGGCATCATTAAACACTAGAACTAATGACCTATATGTTCACCAAAGAAAATAAGACATGTGGAGGAACATGCTTATAAACTAATGCTTCCTTAACCGCTGGGATTAACTTCCCCTGCATGTTAAGTGGTGTAACTCACTATCTTCCTTTAAACATAACTTAGATGACTGAGTGGATTTTCACAAAATTACTCTAGGATTGACTGGTATGGCCCTCCTGGAAAAAGTAGGTGTAGCCTGAGGAAGGGTACTGGCAAGGTATAAATGGTAGTAAAACACAATAGCCTTGGAATATATATGAAGCTATGAATCTATGCTTGTGTTATGAGCTCTCATTGTAACAGTCTCTGAATGCCCAGTTACTGACCAGATCAGGAATTTTGCTGCTCTACAAAATGCTGCTGTAGTCACTGAGACTATTGGCTACACACTAATGCAGATGTTAGAACTGATTGCCCAGTGCCTGAATACTGTATCATATTGGCAGGAGAAAAACATAAATAGTTGTTCGGGGTAACCTTGTGACTGAAGGCTATAAAAACAAGTAATGCTTACAGACTAAACTCAGTGGTACATCATAACTGTAGCCTATATAAATTAATTCCAGCTAAGCACAAAGTAGTCACTAAAATTTAATTATACTACAGTTATGTTATACAGTGCCATAAATTAGAAATGAATTACATGTGGAAGTGGAACCAAATTAGAGGGACCATGGATTCTAATAAAAATGAACTTGCTCAGACACTCCATGAATACTCCAGCCATCAATAGTTAATGTAGAAAAAGCATAAGGCCATGTTACTAAAGTGGAATGGCCAGTGGAACAGATGCAGGCATGTGTGGTAACAACAGACAGGATGCCAAGATGATCAATCAGGGGCAGCCCTCTACAGCTACTTCTCTCAAATGCCGCTGCTTCCTGTCCAGATTCCTTCTGTAACACACTCACTCTGGTTCTTTAGTGCCATGCTTCCTGTCCGGATTCCTTCTGTAACACACTCGCTCTGGTTTTTCAGTGCCATGCTTCCTGTACGGATTCCCTCTGTAACACAATCACGCTGGTTCTTCAGTGCCATTGCCTGTTTTTCTCTCCCTCAGAGTAAGATGTTCAATTGGACTGGACTAAACAATCATGAATAAAGAATTCATCTCTAATTCAGGATCTCAAACCCCTTGTCATTCAAACCTTGTCCCAGCATTGGCCATTCTATATGACTTCTAACATAAGGTTTTAAGCAGCAATGATCCTAACAGTAATGCTTTGCTAGGGACAGGATCACAGTGAATGGTTGGGTGGAGAAGGCTCTTACAACTCTGATTTGACAACTTATACTTTTACAGGCTACATTTCTGACTGTTAAACTTTGTAACCCAAGCAGTGCCAATAATGGCACTACATTATATAATATAAACCACATGGAAGTTAGTGAGAGCAGTCACACAACAGGGAAACAGATTATTTGATGGAGTATTTCAAAACACAACCCAGCAGCTAATGTGTGTGTGTGTGTGTGTGTGTGTGTGTGTGTGTGTGTGTGTGTGTGTGTGTGTGTGTGTGTGTGTGTGTGTGTGTGTGTGTGTGTGTGTGTGTGTGTGTGTGTGTGTTTGCATGGGTAAGTGTGTCTGTAAATCCAGTTGGGTGTGGGAGGGTTGTTTCATGTCGAGTGGTTGTAGGGGGGATGTCAGGGAGTGTGGTTGTGCATGAATGTCTGAATGTGTATGATGGTAAGTGATGGCAGTCCCAATGTAACAGAAGGGCCACCGGTGTGAACACAACCACTGTCACAGGTCTGACAGTACTACTGGTAAACTAGTGTAATTCAAAGGCATGCAGTAGGCACTTTACATGAGTGATGGAATTCCTTCTGAATTTTAGGGCAAATTTGTAGAGGCTGCAGCCCTGCAGCCTCATAATGCCAATCTCCTCTGGTGGTAGTATTTTCTAGATATGAAGAGGTTGTAAACTTCTTCTGGTTTTGTTTGCTTGCTTTGTTTTGTTTTGAAAAACATGAGACCTGCAAAGTAGCACAGTTCTTTCTGTGCTTACTGCAATATAAATACTTCAGAATAATTCTCACAAAATATTTATGTCTGACCAATTAGCATCTTGCTAGTAAGCAATATGGACAGATGTCTTCTATAACAAGTTTGCAATATTTGTTTTTACCAGAATAGGCCTACTACACAAAATTAATAACTGAGCAAACATAACCTTAAAGTGCAAAGCTTAGAAATCTAGATACGGAGTTTGACTTTTTGCTTGAGGCCCATGATCTATATATATATATATATATATATATATATATATATATATATACATACATATATATATATATATATATATATATATATATATATATGGTTTAGCTTGAAAAAAGTGAACACACATATGTCGAATGTTCAGAATAGCGAGAAATAACATTGCGGGATGAAATGTCGGCTATTCTCAATGTCAGTTGACACATGAAATCCAATGCCACCCAACCAAATACTGGACCTGCACCCCCACTTGGGACTCAGTAGCACTTGTTCCTGGGTCCAGAGCGGTAGGGAATTTCGGTCCGTATAGGTGCTGAATTTATTATGCAGGTCAGTTCGACACTATGTGTTTGTTGAGTTGTACGTCGTTGTTGTGAGTGTGTCCTTATTCGTTTTCGCACATATGTTGTTCACACATACATTGCGTGACTATTTATAGGTAAACCTATGTATATAT